>NC_056732.1:588205465-588505465 GCF_019279795.1 Protopterus annectens
TCCAATTACCTTATTTCCTTTACCAGTTTCCTACAATAAATTCCAGCTCCCTCCTGCCTATTCTCTGTACCCCTAATTGCACTCATCCCTATCAGCAAAATCTCCTTTCTCCATTCTCATGTTGGCTTAGTTCTTAGAATACTTTCTGAATATAATATTCTGTATGGCAATTGCCGTTCTCCTTAAGAATATACATACAAAATTCTACTCTCTTCTTTGTTCCTGAATTTTCCCCTTGTTTCATCATCATTCCTTTCCACTTTGAATTGCAGTTTTCTGACTGTGTTATGTATATGAGCCTTATCTATGTAATCTAAACCACAATGCTTTTGGAAGGATCAGCTTATCCCACTTGACCCTTGCAATATTCCCCTCCCAGATAAATCCTTCAACTCTTTATTAATTAGTTTTCACAGCTTCTCCTCTTGCTGATAAAAATATCTATTTTATTTATTTACAGGGATAGTCTGACTGAGTGGTAGCCCATTTTCAGTGGAGGCCTGGGAAGAAAATCTTGAGAGTAAGTACATTAATTGTTACAAAAACATTTGCAGAGAAAAATATTTAGCAATTAAACAATATGTAGAAGATTTTACAAAAACAAAAATTTAACAGAGAACAATAATTAGGAGGTTTTACAAAAAAAACAGTGCAAGTAAGAGGCTAATAATTGAGTATTTTCCAAGAGACACAAATTATAGAGCAAATAATAAGGTACTTTTTGTGTACAGAGGTTTGATTTTTGTGACATATAGTTGACACAGGCTGAAGGTGAAATAAGTTGAGCCAGATGAAAGTACTATATAGCTGGATAGTTTAGATCTGTAGGTATATGATATAACAACTGTATGTATGAAGCAGTAGCTGTAAGTTAGGTCTACTGTATGTGACATAGAGAGTTCTGAAGAAGAGGAAACAAGTTAGAAGGACTAGAAAGTAGACAGAACTCTGTATATAAAACTAAAGGGACTGAAAATATTTTCATCGCTTGTATCTTGCTATCCATATCCATAGACAATACCCTCCAGTTTTCAGGTTTTGTATTATATTTTGTTTAGTCTCGTTCCATGGATTCACATTAGAAGATTGAAAGCCTGTAACACTGAAATTCAAAACATTGAGACCAAAATCTTGAAAATTCAAAACACTGAAAATTCAAAACATTGAATCCCATAACATTGAAAATACATAGGAAACCAATATTTAATATATGCCAGCACAACTATATACAGAAACAAATAAGAAATCAACTATGTTACAATTCTCCAACTATAAGCAGGGGGGCCATCCTCCCTGTACCCCTCATGTGGGGGCTGCACCCCCCACACCTCCTGCTACCTAAATATATGAACTCCAAGATTGCACTACACAGAACAAAATGGTAAACATACCATTCCACACTTCATGACTGCATGTTTAAATTGTAAAAAACTATTGTCAACCTTCTCTTAGAAACACTACTTCACTGTTAAAACATTACACATTACTATATATCTTTCTCTGATACTTACCAGAGTTTCATAGGTAACCTCAGTCATGTTACCTTCTTACTTGCTATAGTACAACATGACACATCTTAGTGTAGTGTAGTGTGATCTTATAACTGATATATTTAATTATCAGGGGGTGTGGTAGGGTGCAGCCATATAGGGGGTGCAGGGTGGCTTGCCCCCTGCTTATATTTGAAAATGTGTAATATGGTTTGTTTTTTATTTGTTTGAGTATGTAATTGTGCTGGAATATAGTACATGTTGCTTTCCTGTGTTTTTTCAATGTTATCGGATTCAATGTTTTGAATTTTCAAGATTTTGTTCTTAATGTTTTGAATTTCAGTTTTGTGGGCTTTCAGTCTTCTAAAGTGAATCTCCTCCCACATATTCTTAGCTGCCATAACGGAATCCTTTTTAATCCATACTACTAAATACTTAATTTTGTTGGGTCCCCATAAATATGGGTATTGCTAGACTAATTCAGAAGTTGCTACACAGTTTACAGCTATAGCCTTTGTGGCGTTTGTTTCATCTTCATTAATTTTATATCCCAAAAAGACATGAAACTTCTCATTATATTCCAGAACACTGAGATGTCCTTTTCTGGTTTTATCAGGTACAAAATAACATCATCCACATGTAAAGCCAGCTTTTCTTGATTACCATACCAATTATATCCTTGAATTTCTGAGTCCCTTATTTTCTTTAATTTAAAACCACCACTGTTGAGATGGAATTCACCTTAAACTTTTTATTAACAAAAATAATTGATTGAGCGCTTTCTTCCCTTTACATAGGGATTTCATCAGAATCAAAAAAACATTCCCATAGTCCTTCATTTATACCTTGTAAGTGGCTTGAATGAAGTAATTTCCATCAAACCTATTTTAAATAAGAAGGTTTCAAATGCCAAATGATTTTAAAAGTGTAAATATGATTTTGTAACATTTTATAAAGGTTTTAAATAATGTATGTATTTTATGGATCAAACATTTCTAATAGAGTTTAAAATGTTTTATATTGTTGGTCAAGAAATTTTTAAATATTAATTAATTGATGATGTCATACTTACAAGGTATAAATGAAGGACTATGGGAACGTTTTTCTGATTCTGATGACATCCCTATGTAAAGGGAAGAAAGTGCTCAATCTATTATTTTTATTTGTTAATAAAAAGTTTAAGGTGAATTCCATCTCAACAGTGGTGTTTTTAAATTATAGTGGACTTTGGCACTGTTGGGTTCGTTTCTTCATTATCCCTTATTTTCTTTGCCAATGGCTCTAACTATAAATCAAATAACAAAGGGGAAAGAGGACACTCCTGTCTGGTAGGAAGATTATTTCTTATCAATTGATAAACATTGCACATACAAATCAGTTCACATGAGAGAGACCACCATTTTGAGTATTTTGCACTGTCAAAATGGGTGCACATCACTATTGTTATGTACGAGGCAGTGGGTCAATTATATACTGTTGTAGTTACTGGAATCTGGTCATCTTTGTTCTGTGCTCTCATATCTTCTCATGCCATTACGTGGTCACTGGACTGTAGTCACCTCTGCTCAGTGTCTCACTCCTTCACATACAATCAGCAGTTCCTGTTTCAGTGTAATAGTAGTGACAGTGCTGGCAGATGTGGTACTAAACCAGTTCAGGGAAAAGGATTATTTCACTCAAAATTTGACAAATTAGTCATCCAGTCAATAAATCAGTCTTCATTTCTTGCATACCTTTCAAATGTTTAGGGCATCACTACAAATTAAAACAATAATAGGCAGATTAGTATCATGATATAAGTAATGCAAAAAAAAATGTCTCTGTGATGTAAAACAATCATGCCCTAACAACAGCTCAAGGAACACAGGAGTCTGGGTAGTTTGAGATAAAGGGGGAATGAAGAGGATGTGCCTAATCACCTCTGGCTCAGTAGGACGGGACAAACACTTGCTTGGATACATGCCTTCCATTGCAATCTTAATAGAGACCATAAAAGCTTATATTTCTAGAGGGCAGGGTCATCTGTGGATTTATAGCACACAAGAAAATGGCTGACAGCCCATGCAATGCACTTTGTAAGCCATGAAGTGCTACTGTGGATGGAAAGGGAAATACAGGCACTCAAAATATAACTTCTCTGACTGTTGTCTGTATGATGACTCAGTTGTCTGAATGGTGATTCAGCTGTCTGAATGATGGCTCAGATGTGACTGTGCTCTCTATCAGGAGTGCTGTGGCAGATGTGCATTGATTATCAGCAGGCAACATTGGAACAAAAAGCAAAAAAAATGAATTAACACACATAGCTAGCAGGCTAACAATATGTATATTATTCTAAAACTATTCAAATGCTTGCTTTAGCAGATGTGTTCATATCAATAATCTGAAAGGCTACATGGTCAAATTTTCCTCAACCAAGGAGGTAGATCTCTACAATATTAGTGTTAGAGAAATAAATTAAGATTATTACTAAAGAGATTTACTGAAGGTAACCCTTTCCATACAATGACATTATAACAATATTAAACAAATGTTCTTTATCTAAGAAACAGCTGTCTTTAAGATGATTATATAACGAGACAAGAATGTATTAATCTGCATTCATTTGACTGGGGTTGTTCATCTGTGGCAAAATCTGCCCTTGCATGTAGGTCATATTTCTAAAATGTGCATACTGTGGGGTTGCTGTTTATACAAGAAGACTTGTTTTTATTTTTATATATTTTTAAGCATGAAAGCCCACTGGAAACAAACAGACTTTTCCGGGGTAACCCTGTCAAGTAAAATTCACTCAGTCACATACCAGACAAATGGAGGAGGAGGAAGGAATCAAACAATGCATCCTTCACTACAAGAAGTCGCTTGGTAGCAGTGCAGAGCTTTTATTATCTGTATTAACTGCTAGACCAATGTGCACTGTATTGGGATTTTATTCCTTTCCACATAGTTATGTAATTGTGAAGTTGACATACATATCCAAACAGGTATAGTGGCAAAGATGCCCAAATAGGGAGTGCAGGGAAAGTTAACAGGCAGCAAAATGTTTGTTTTCTAGTAGGCACAGGTTGCTATATAAGTTGTGTTCTACATTAGCTGTATTAGAGGAAATTGTATTTCTATCAAGCATAAGGGAAGCAAACATATTTCATTACCTCAGTTTTAAGTATGTGCTTCCTTCAGAAAATGTTGGTATGTATATGCCTTCTATAACTCTAGCATGCCTTTACTTTCTGAACATTTCTACACCAGATGTTACTCTCACAAGTTAAGATTTATCTCAACATTTTAGTAGGGCATGCTTCTTCATTGGACCTTATGTAAAATGATTATGTAAGGAACTCCCCACAAAAGGAGATTTTTCCAATTTTTCCTCAGTTCCTTCCAGTTGGAGATGACAAAACTGCTGAGTATATTAATGAAAATATAAAGGACAGTAGTCTTCTATCCAACCTCATAAAATAGGATAGCAGGTGGACCTTCTGGATATGAAGCTCTTGCTGATTTAGCCTACAAACCTGTATAACAACCTCTTTTGTTTTAGGTGGTTTAGCTGGAAGAGCTTCACTTCTAGAACAACTGGCAAGCAGATGAAGTTTGCATAGGTTCTTGGTTAGAAATCTGCAGTAACTACTTATTTCAAATTGTTTATTAAGGTTTTGTTTTTTATCTTAAACCCTTTTCATGAGTTCTCCAAAATCTACTGTGTACACTCATCAAATGGTGTTTTGACTATCATTTGCTTTTCAGGCCTACGGTGCCCTATATGAGACATTCATTCTTCTATCTCCACCCCTTCAGTGTACTCATCATCTTCCTGTGTAACACACTTAAAGAAGTTACTAAAGGCTATGTGGATTACATTCTCTGTAGTATGCTGCAGTGAAACTAGAGTGTGTGTGTTTAACTTGCCTGGTGGTATCAACTAGAATACATAGGCCACTGAACAGCTTTTAACTAAAACAAGTTAAATACATTATTCCAAAAGCAATTAAAAGCACCTGCACTATCCCCACACTCCCTTACTTATGTAGGCTAAATCTGAGATTGGATTTACTCAGTAAAAGAACAATCTGTGTTTTGAAATACATTTTCCCTTTTTTCTTTCTCAGACAGAGTGTATTCAGAATATGTACAAATACTCTGCTGTGCAATTGCAACGTGGGCAAAACAGTCTAGCGCAACAACAACTTGAGCAAATCAAGTACAGGCAGATCAAGACCATAGATTCTGCTACTATGAAATGAGTTGCTCCTGTCTTATTACAATGTAACACAGTCTTAAAGCCGAATTAAATTAGACTTGCTGTTTATTTGGCTTTGAATGTAGATTTAAATGCTGAATCCTACTGCCCTCCCATAGTTCCCCAAGCTTCTTATTCAAAATCTTTTCCATCATCTTTTCTTAAAACTGATGCCAGTGTTCTGTCTGCAATGGCCAGTATCTGTTTTGTTTTTTCCAGTGTCAGGCACTGATAAAAGAAAGTAGAATCAACATATTTCATTTATTGTAGTTTGGATTTGTCGAGTATTGTGACAAGAATTTAAAGTAGTCAGAAAAGGCCATAGTCAAGTTTAGGTATCAGAAAATTCCTAGTGATTGTTTTTCTAGATTTAAAGATATTTTTTCCTTAGAAGTGTAGCCTAGTTTTACTACATATCCAGGTTAGATGAGTTTGCCATCAATCATTCATTTATGGAAACCAGAGACTGTGGCAGAAATGATGAAGGGCAACATCATGCCTATTGCATACTTACTGCATTTATTGCTGCTGAAACATTTAAGTGGGTAAATATATTAGAGCATACAGAAAAAGTCCAAAGAGAAGTTTGGGGACACTACACAGGGATGCCCTGATCTTCTCCCTCTCTTCTGTCATGATAGAGTGTAAGCTGCATAGGCAGGGCAATGTTTTAGAGACTTAAGAGGGGCAATCGTATGCAAGAGATTATCAGACTTCTCTGATGTGACTTTTATATAAAGCTGTCCTTATGCTTTTGCTGAACCTTTTAAGGGATTCACCAGATAACATTGTTGCCTTACATCAAAAGGTTCTCTGGTTCAGGTTCCTATTATAACGACGACGAAAACACATTTTGTTGAATGTGTTTTCATCGAACCATAAACAGCGAACAGGCAAAACAGCGAAGTGGCTGTTCAGCGAATTCTTGGCTTGGCCGCTTTGTTAATTTGCCGTGTTCTGCACTGTAGTGTGGTCTCAGAGATTCCCTTATCAACAGTTACTGACCTTAGGGTTAGGGTGCGGGTTAAGGTAAGTGCATATATGTTTCAAACTGTTTACTTTTTTTTGTGTTAGATGTACGATTGAGTTAAGTGCATATGAGTTTTCAGCTGTTTACTTTTTTGGGGGAGGTTAGAATTAGGGTTAGGGTAAGTGTGTATGTGTTTGGAACTGTTTACCCTTTCCACTATATCTATAGTCTTAACCGGCTGACTAGTTGTCAAGAAAGCCTGTTATCCTATGAATGTTTGAATATACCTAAGGGAGACTGCTACACTGATTTGTACTAGCAAAGAGCTGCATAACTTGTAGTTCATAAATTGTACTGAAGTGTCTGTGTTCAAGCATACCACAATGTCTGTGGTCATTTATAAAAGATGCTTCAATGAGTTATATGATCGTTGGGCTTTTGTGGAAAGAAATGACTGATTATCATTGCTACTCTGAAAATTTGTAAAGCCTGACAATTCTTTTAATGAAAATTATCAGCACTTTAATTTGACAAACTCTATCCTTACGTGAACATTGCAGAGAATGTTGTCTTTTAAAGTTGATGTGATGTTCTCAGCTTTATCTACTTTACTGGGAGAAACTGCTACCATATAAAATCCCATGTTAACATTCTTTGTGTATATGAAAGTAAACATATGAACTCAAACACTCACAAATGTAACAATAAGTATCAAAGTAAGTGTAAATCAGTAGTAAAAGGTATATTTCTCAAACTGTATACAGAGCATCTACAAAACAGAGCTGCACAGAGATCAAAACATTTGCAGATGATTTCCTCTATGAAAATTTTTGTGTGACTCGTGAATTCATTATTTTGCTGTTTACTAAACAGTCATATTGTACTTGGTGTTCTAAACCCAGAATATGTAGTTCACTCTGTGGTCTCTTATTTTGCTAATATACGTTTCCTATGGTTTAAAATTTGTTGAGTAAGCCTTCCTTCTTGATCTACACAAAAACAAGCAGTTGTGCAACATTATTCTTGAATTTGATAAACAACATGAAAAAAATTGCATTTTTCCAATGAATCGGCATTTTAAAGATGTGAACTTGCTTTGCTGATGTTTTATCTTCATGTGATACAGGATTCTACAGGCAAAGCAAGGGGTAGCAAAATGTGTCTCAATAAATAATAAAAACGAACTATAGCAAGTTCACAGAGTACTTCCTTTTCCTGAAAACAGTGGAAAATATTTTATTTACAATAAGATGAATGAAGTAAACTGCATATCATTTGTAATTCATGAAAAGTCACATCGGCAACTGTTTAGCATGTTTCTATGAATGGAAAAAATATACCTCTCAACTGTACAGATTTTCACAGAATGTCCAAATTTTTTGCCTCATATTTTTGATCTGTTTCTCATAAAATTGTATTTTTTTTTTTTTTTTTGGCAAATCATCAAGGGTTGAATTCAGAAAATAATGGCAGACATTTGAATTTCAGATTTCATACGCTTTCGAAAATTCAAGCTAATGCAAAACCTATTATTCTAGCAACTTTCAAAGTCTGTAAGAGCAATATTTAAAAAGCATCCCTGTTTAGGAGCTTTTACCCCCCAATATTTATGGCTTTGTGCAGATTTCTTGCTCTAAGAGGTTGAGAGATATGTAATATGACTATCACATGTCTGTAGACCAGTTGTCAGCTGTTAAAATATAACTCCTCATTGGTAGCTATTTAATACATTCCACACACCATTTACATAAAACATGAAATATATACTTCAGTGTTTGCTATCTTTTATATTCCAAGATAAATTTTAAGGATGGATTAACAACTATCACATTCCTTCTCATATAGTCAGGTCACAAGTACACAAAAACGTATCTAGTCATCCCATTTACAAACAATCAGCTACATTACATACATACTTACTGCATACAACTCAGAGTAAGCAACTGCAGCAACAACAGAAGCAACAGCATTATTTATTATTAAAATTACAATTATTATTATTATACTGCCGTGGTGGTGCTGCGGTAGCGTTGTCACCTCACAGTAAGTCGTTGTCCTGTTCGATTCTCAGCTAGAGCGTCTTCTGTGTGGAGACATGTGTGAATGGGCATACCTTCATTGAAGGTTGTGCGTCAGAGCCAGCAACTTGGCATGTAAAAATCTACTAGGAAGTAAATGCACAAACAGCCAAGAGATGGAACAGTTCATTGTAAGTTCACCAAAGCAGATTCATTAAATCCAAATAGGCACCAAATGAAATCAAATAATTCCTTTATTCAGAACCACAAAGTACACACACATAAGCGCTTTCCAGACCTAATTCTGAGCTTTATCAAGTGACACCATGCTGTAACATCAGGTGTCTTATATAACATGAGAATCCTTGAATTAATTAGGAAATACTGCCAATTAACATTTTAAAGAGAGCATGTTTAAGAATTCCATTAAAACAAAATGTATAAAATGATGCTAAAATATTAAAACTTTAGAAATAAGCAAAAATTATGCACTATTTCCTAGTGTTTAACTTTGAAAATTCAAATAAGATGAATGACCTGAAGTGCCAAGTGTTATTCTTAAAAGTATGATGTAGAACCAGTGGCTGATGTAGGTGTTGTAATGCTTGGAGAACAGTGTATCTTGACAAAACCAGACTGTGTTGTACAATAAGTCATTCCTTAGCATAGACATTATTTTCTTAGTTTCAGTAATGGCTTGATACTAATCATACCATTAAGCCCAGAATGTAAAAATCTACTGCCAATCATTAGCGGACCGGAGTTCCGCTGTGGCGACCCCTAACCGGGAAAAGCAACATTACAATTATTATTATTATTATTGCCATTATTATTCACTGTAAAACATTAACATCATTCTGGTCTACTAGAGATTGTGTACTATTTAGAATAACAGAAATGTTTTGTATTATAGTTGTTAATGTTCTTTTTAGCTTTCTTTCACTTAGTAGGCTAGCATGGATGTGCATGGGGGGGTCTGAAAGGGAGTGATGTCACACTTATACTCATACCATTGAACTGTATCAAAAATTCTAATAACTTTGAAAGGTCAGTTTGCCCCTATATATGTCCATTAGTTTTGAAAGTCAGTGTCCTGTGTATTGCAGCTTTTTGATGATTTCTGTGGATTCATGGAATGTAAAGGGCTTACAAAATAAGAAAAAGAAGAATCTATTAATGCATTTCATTTTTAAATCTAAGGCAGAGATAACTTTCATTCAAGAAATGCATATGTTGAAAGAACAATGGGAGAAAGATACAACAACAAAAAAAAAATGAGTGAAATATATTGTTACTGCTGGTGAGAGTACGGTTTCTAGGGGAGTTCCTATAGTAGTTAAAAAATCTTTTGATGGCACTATAATGAAGGGTAGTTATGACCCAAATGGCAGATGGTGTTACTTTACTTGTGAACTGCCGCCGTTAAAAAAAACTTTTTTAGTCCTAAATGTTTGTGCTCCATGTTTGCATCAAATAACCTATCTATATGATATATATAGAATATTAGAGAACTTTCTTAATTATCTCTGTATCATAGGTGGTGACTGGAATATGATAATTAATCCAGAACTTGATAGGACAAAAGGATAATAAGCAACCTGTTCAGCTCACTATACTAATAGCTGAAATAATGGAAGACTTTAAGTTAGCTGACCCTTTTGAAAACTATAGGAATAGTATAACTACTAGTAAATTCACTTATTATTCACCATACCATGTCTTGGTCTAGAATAGATATATTTTTAATATCTGAAGTTCTATTAAATAATACAGTCACCTACAATAGTGAACCTAGAACAATATCAGATCATGCAAAAATAAACATTACAATAAGGTTGGGGAGCTCAATGCAAAACTCCAAACAGTTATGAACTGGACGTTAAATACTAACATATTAAAGAATAAAGAAGTTTTACAGGATATCATTGACATTCTCACCCAAGCTAAAAATAACCTAGAAGTAACAAGATATACCATACAACATTCAATGGCAAGCGACAAAAGCCACCATTAGGAGAATGTTAATTCATGAAGCTGCTTTCTATAAAAAAATTAAACATGGAAAAAGAACAATAGAATCAAAATAAAAAAAAAACATAGAGTTAGATTTACAAATTAATCATGCACCACAACTTGAAAGTCAAATGGTTACACTACAGGGACAATTACAGGAAATTAAAACACAACACTTCTCAATTAGTGAAATTAAACTTCTTCACAAATATTCAGAATGGGCTCAATCACCCTCAAAAGTGCTGGCAAGAATCATAAACATAAAAAAACCCTACCAAAATAAAGCAATTAAACTATAATAATAAATCTCTAGATATGGACAAAGAGATTATAGCAGTCTTTGAAGATATTTACCAAAACGTATATGGCCCTCACGACCAGTTTAATGAATCATTATTTCATCTATTTACTGAAGAGTTACAATTTCCAGTTCTGAATGAAGCAGAAATAAATAACCTCAAAACTCCCTTAAATGTAGAGGAAATTATTGCTGCTGTAAATAGGATGAAACCAGGCAAATCACCAGGGCCAGATGATTATGTGGCAGAATTTTACAAGACTTTCAAAAAACAACTAGCTCCAATATTACTGAAAGTATATGAATACATAATAAAGTATGGTACCAATGACTTGTATATCAATAACTCAAAAACTATATTCATACCAAAACCCAAGTCTGAAGCATCAAATCCAAATAATTACAGATCAATAGCACTCATAAATATTGATATCAAAATTCTTTTTACAGTCCTAGCCAGTAGAATCAAAGAAATTTTACCTCTCATCATATCTTCTGAACAACTAAGTTTTATGAACAACAGACATATATATGATGATATACTCACCATTGATTCAATCATTAGTTTAAAATTGAATGATACATGCCCTAGCTATGCACTCTCAGTAGATGCAACCAAAGCTTTTGACAGAGTAAATTTTTATTTTTTTATTACAGATACTCAAGACATTTAGCATCCCTGAAGACTATATAAACATGGTTAGGGCTTTATACAATAATGTGATGACAACACTATTTATAAATAAAAAGCAATCAAAACCTATTCATATTGTGAATGGTATAAGGCAAGGATGCCCACTATCACCATATCTGTTCAATATATACATAGAACCTCTACTTCTTAAAATATCACAAATAACTTACCACCATCTTATGAATATTTGATAAATCCCAATAAAGTATACAGCTTTTGCTGATTATTGAAGCAACTATTTTGAATTCTCAAATACAGATTTCAATAAGATATTAAACTCAATTGAAAAATTCTCAAAAAATATCCAATTATGCTATTAACCCCAAAAAATCAGTCATATTCCCTCTAAATTCTCTATGACATAAAGAATTCTATTTCCCCAAAACTGAAATAAAAGTCAGTTATAATCACCCCAATCTGATATGACTAAAAATAATTTGCTCAAAACCTGGGCTACTATCACTGAGGATACTAAGAGATTGTTAAATCTCAATCTATCTCCACTATCTAAGATGGCTATAGTTAAATGAATATTCTTCCAAGATTATTGTTTCATTTTAGTGCTATTAATCAAAATATACCCAAAAACATCTCCAGACTTGAAACGCTACTAGGTAAATTTATTTGGCATCCAAAAAATACAAGAATAAAATATTCTAGATTAATGTTACCCAAACAAAAAGGGGGGCTAGGTCTTCTTGAATTCCAAACATGCTATAGAATTATAAATGCTAGTTGAATTATACAAATAGCAAATTTTGAACCATTCAACAAAGCATGGTATCCACTATGGATAAAAATATATTACAATCATCTAATCTCATGTAATTTAAATCCTAAAGCAGTACTCTTTTTGAATTCTAAGACGTTAAAGTCTTTCAAGGTCCACCCCATAATTATAAGAAATGCACTAATATTTCAAAAGCTGGTATCCTCCCTAAATCTTAAAGATACTTTGGCACTGGAACAGCCAATGCACCTTAATCTTAATATTAATCTAAATAATACTATGATAAACCTGACTCAGTACCCCAAAATCAAAAACATCACCATATGGGATCTCTGTCAGGTCAAAAACCTTTCAATTGAAAACATTAGGCAAAGATTTGAAGTAAATAAAAGTTATAACACCATAATCAACCAATTAACATACCTGATTAACACAATTGTTATGAATGTTAAAATAGATAACCACGACATGCAGCTATATCAACAAATTATTAGCCTGTTACTTTTGAGATCTAAAATGTTGTCAAATACCTATAGATTAATAACAAAAATTAAATATCAAGATGCACTTCTATATTCTAAATTTTGGGAAGAGAAAAATAATAAGATCACTCTTGAACAAAAAGTTGCTGCAATTGAGCTTACTTTGAAACTAACCCCCCTCAAAAAACTAATTTACACCCAAATTATGATTAATAACAATACTTATCACACACCACTTTTTCTAAGTAAAATGAATTCCTCACACTCTCCTTATTGCACCATATGCCAAAACAGCGTTGCAGACACTCTTCATATTTTTTTGAGCTGCAAGAATGTTTACAAATTATGGTGCTCGTTAAGAGCCAAGTTAGACAAAAAGGGATACACTAAATCTACCCTGTCATGGGAAAAGGCAATTTTACATGTATTCCCTACCAATTTTTTCCTATGAAAATAAACACATCATAGTCACACTGTGTGCAATGATGAAATCATACATAACCCAAAACTGGTTAGACAGAAGTAAAATCACATGGCAAGAATTTAAAGGAATGGCTATAAAGTACTTATTAGCCAGTATACTAATTACAAGAAGCCATAAAAAAACTATCCTACTATCAGAAACATTGGAGAATGCTTCTAAAAATCTTAGGTCAAAACTGATTTATGAACAAGGGACTATAGCATCAGTATTATTCTATGTAAATAAGGGAAACTAAAGATATTTAGTATTGTAAAATGTTTACCCACAACAACAATGAGCAGGTCATGGTAATACATATAAGATGAGCATTCAAGGTGACATCAATGTATATAGTGTATATAGTTAGTACAAGATATAACATAAGTTAGGTAGAATGTCTTGATGCAAGTGTTTTAATGTCTGATCTCAATATGGTTTATATTATCTCTGTGTAGTTTTTTGTATTATATCTCAATATGAAAAGTTTGATTGTTAGTTAATTTTGCATATTGTTAGTTTAACACTGATGGTTCATGTTATATATACTTTATTAGGATTACTGCACCTTGATATTCCTAGTACCTGTTCTTATATTTTTCTGTGGTATTCTTTTCTTGTATTAAAATAAGAAGAAAAAATGCAATAAAAATATATCTGAAAAAAAAAAGAAATTTGAGAATTATGTACTGGGAGGAGTAAAGATAATTATTTACATAAAAAAATAAGTGGAGTAATAAAAATGAAACTCTGTTTCTTTACAACTATGGAAATAAATTGTTTTCAATAGTGGGTAGTGACAGAAATACTTTATCCCCTGGTTTGAATTCTCTGAGATTAGCATTGTTATTATATAATCTTTGCTCTGTCTCCTGTGTTCTTTCCATATGTTGTTCTATTACATGTTCAGTCCTGCAGATTTTAAGGTACTGTTTTTCTCCTATATGTCATTTGCTATAATGTAGCACACACCAGTAATGCATGCCTTATAGCAGTTCAAATGGTATAAATCCTGTCGAGATATAGAACACCTACCTTACAGAACAAATAAGATATGGAAGTAATTGGCCTAAATTTCTTCAAGGCACTTCCACACCTATTTTTACACAAACGTTACAGTTCTAATAAAGTGCTCAATTAACCTATCTATTTGATGGTGGTATACAGATTTCCTTAATTGTTTCACTGTAAAAATCAACAAAGTTCATACATGTTTCTGGGCAGGAATGTGGTGCCTTCTGCAGCAAGAATTTATCTGGCAATTTCAGTTCTATTCTAGAAAAGAACAATACCATTTTGTTTGCTATGAACTTTGCATTCACTCTTCATAGGGTTATTACCTTAGGAAACTTTGTTGCAGAAACAATAGTTACCAGGATTATACACATGGACATGTAATATCTATTATTATTCTTTTAAATGTGACTTACATAATAGGTAAGGATTTCAAGGTGTTCTTAAATCTTGGATTTGGTGATGTATTTTGGTATTTTGGGACATGAACATAAAATGTTATGTGCTGTTCTTAATACCAGGCCAGTAAATTCTAGCTAACATCCACAACAGTGTTTTATCCTTTCCTAAATGACCACTCACAATCCATTATTTGTCTTTGGTTGTCATGCAGAGAATGTTGTTTCTTGGTTCAAGGTATAGGTATGGAATGGAGTTAGCCTTATCTTTTGCTTCGTTATCTATTCCTGCTATATTACCTGTAGCTCTACATAGTATATTACTACCACAGTGGTTGTTCTTGAACTTGACATTTCTTTTCTGAGGGTCAGCCAAGTATGCGGTATTTTCATCAGTATTCTGATGTGCAGAAGACATTTTGGCCTATTTTCCTATAAATAAAGGTATAGATTTCTCCCCTTCATCTAATATTTCCTTTATATAAGGCAACTCATAAGATAACTTTCTTCCAGCAAAGGTTCTGGTAGATTTCCTTTTCTTTGGTATCTCCTCTGGTATCGCCTTCCCCAGTGAAGTCTGTCCACAGACTTTTGACCTTTTTCTTTAAACACCCAAAAGTCCATATGGTAAACCTCACTGAATTTAAGAACCATAAAACTTGCTAACATCAACCCAGTGGATGATGAAATATCAAAATTCACTTGTACCACTCCTAACCTTTGTATATTAGCAAGCTTCACTAAGGAAATCTATGTCGATTTAGAAAAATGAACACAGCTACTTGCATCTGGCAGAGCCAAGTATAATGGAAATTTCAAAAGTAAAACACCCCAATGGTCCACAACCATAAATAAACTCTACAATAAAAGAAGAAAGCTACATAAATTATACAGCAGATGTAAAGTCCATTTTTTAAGAGGAAAATAGTAAGGCTGTTACAAAAAAAAGCCAATAAACATAAACTGGCCTCTGAACTCAAATGTAATTATAAATCCTTCTTTATCTATGGTAGAAAACCAAGAAATAGTACCCTAAATTGCTCTGAATGTACTCCTAATATCACCTCTTATTTTGATCCAACTGCCATTGCCATTATCACTGCAAACAAATTTAGCATTGACTTCACTTCCGGCAACTTATATCCCAAACCCTGAAACACCTGAATCCTTTACTTCCCCAATGATCTCTAAAGATCCTTTACTTCCCAAATTATCTCTAAAGGTCATTTACTGAAAGTGGTAAGAAATATCAACATTTCTTAGTCCATGGGACCTGATAATACACCTAGTTGCTTAATTAGTTGTGTTAAATATGTCACTGCAAACCTAATCTTTAAATTGTTTAACTGACGTCTAGCTACTGGCTTCATCCCTGATGAGAGGAACTCTAGTGGTGATGTCCCTCCATAAGCTGTCCTTGGCACTAATCTGGATAATTGCATTACTATCAGTCTTACAAACCTAATCTGCAAAGCCAGGGTACATGTTATAACTGACTTCATAAACTATTGTATAATGAACATCATTAGACTTGATCCCTAACAGTTTACTTTTGTGAAAGGTAGATCCTGTTGAAAGAATCTGGTAAACTTCTTCAAAATGATTACAGAGGCTGTAGACAGTAGTCATGTGGTACACATGGTATAGTTTGACCTGACAAAGACCTATGACACCATTCCCTATGCTGGCATCATATAGAAGCTGACTACATTACAAGAATTAACCTATATGAGATGGATAGCAAACTGTTTGAAAGACATAATTCACACAGTGTGAATTGAAGGCACCACACCAGAAAGTATTAATTTGACCAGCAGTGTCTCTTGGGGAACAGTTTTAGGACCTTTCCTTTTTAGCCTTTATTCTCCAATCTCCAAACAGATAGCCAAGACATCTGGATAGCAATGTGTGCAGATGACTGTAAGTGCGTGATTGCTAAGTAACCCACTGGCACCTAATCATTCCAGAATGAACTCTTCCTGGTAAACTCTTGGTGTACTAAAAATGATCTCAGACTAAATTTTATAAAGTGTAATATCATCACATTTGGTAGATCTCTCCCCCATTTCATCATACTGTATAGACAATGCACTACTACAAAAGGAAAATGTAGTCAGTGAACTAGGAATTTAGGTTGATAATTCCCTCTCATTTGACCATCATGAAACAGTGATTGTTAGGAAATCCATATATTTAGTATAGCTGATGGACAAAGTAATATCATCATGGTCTAAAGATACAATCACCTCCTTATACTCAGCATTGGTCAGACCAGTTATTAAGTACAATGCTTCCTTTGGGAAGTATGCCATTAAACATATCAAATAATTATAAAAACCTCAAAGGTTCATGACCAAAAACGATCATAGACCTAGAATCCCTAAGCTATCAAGAGAGGCTGAAAGCTCTATCCCTTTTTTCAGTGTCTTATACACTTTTGAGGGGATATCTCTGGGATCTATATTAGATCACTGAATGCTTAAAAAAGAGAACAGTGATTAATCGACCCTATGTGGAAGATTACAATTTCGAACTGCCAGAACAGCGATTTTTTTCACTGTTCCAACAAAAAAAAAAATAAAATAAAATAAAACACTTTAAACATTACATTAAGTGGGGGGCTTCACCCACCACACCCCCGATGTGGGGGACTGTGCCCCCCCACTTAAATATACCAACTCAGAGATTGCACTACAGTGTCAAAAATGGCAAAATAAGGAAGCAGCCAAGAAAATTCTTTCCCAGGGAAGGAATTTGCTTAAAAGCTGCTTCAATATTTTTGCCATTTCAGGCTTTTGAGTTCGACCAAGATGCATTTGAAAGAATGTGTCTTCGGTCTTTTAATAGGGAACCTATCTCTGTCCCTCATACAGTACCATTAGAGACCCAGTTGTCCTGGACCTCATGCATGTCATTAAGTTTAATGGGGCCACCAATACTATAACCAGAGACACAGATCTTCACCAACTGATAACTAAAACATGGTGAAAAGACAGGTTTATAACCAAAACTTTAACATAAACTTCCCTTGCATGTTAAGCAGTACAACTCTCTACCTTCCTTTAAATATAACCTAGCTGACTGGATGTACTATCTCAAATTTACCCTGGGAATGACTGATATAGCCTTCCTGGAAGGGAACTGACATAATAGCAGTGGAGTATCTATGTATCTATGAATCTTCTTCATCAGCCTTCTTATTTTCATTAAGTCTTAGAGTCCTGATTTTATTTCTGACTTCATCTCTTATTTGGTATAACAGGAAGAAGCTTAATAGTCTAGTCAAGCTCCCTTTTCTCTTTTCCTTCAAAATGAGATTCCTCTGCCTCTCTTCCTCACTTTTCTAAACCTACTTCCCTCAGTACATCCTTAACTGAGCATCCTTCTCTGTTAATTTCAATACTAGCCTAGTTCATTACTTTAACAATCAGAGTCTCTTAGCAAAACTCATTACCAGATGTATGCAATCCTTCCACTTATTTATTGTCTTTAGTTTACTGGGAAAGCCTGACTGGGCATGTGTTCTTTTTTCAGTGGAGGCCTGGGGAGAAAGGCTCCACATAAAATAATTTTTTTACAATGAACGACATTAAAAATTAAGTATTTTAAGCATTACCTTGTAAGTAATACTTAGACATAAATAGTAAGTGTGACATCCCCTCTCTGGGCCAATAAGCAAGGAGCCTGAATCCTCATCACTTGACACTGGAAAGGGATATTCAATTGGAACAAAAATAGATACATACAGTATTTCCAGATGGATCTCTTTGAATCAAGCACAATTTCCTTAAGAGCACACAGGGAACATACTCACTCCGGGGTATTAATTTATATGTCTTCCTCCAGGTCCCCACTAAGACTTCCCACTGGCACAGCTATATAGTTGAGTCCTTAGGCGAGTGTCCAAGCCAAGTCCTCCTGCACCCTCTCTGTGAAACCAGTGCTTTGTGTACCTGCTCCAAACAGCTGACACGCACACTCGTTGAGATTTGATTTGCACGTGCACATAAACACACACACACACACACACACACACACACACACACACACACACACACACACACACACACACACACACACACACACACACACACACCCCTGTGGGAAACCCTGGCACAGATTTACTAGCTATGCCTCCTTCTGCACAGACTATAAGGTAGTTACACTGGCACCATACACTCCAAAGGCAGCTACTGTAAGGGTCTTACAAGGGTTCCCAATTATACTGAGTGAAATTAATATTAATGCCAATGGTAGTATTTGACCAATGTAGTAAGACTTTCAGGAGTCGCCACAGAGTCAGCAAATAGATATAAGTGCTCTCAAAGGTTACAATATTATCTAAAAGAACAGCCACAATGAAAAGTTTAAGTATATTTAATAATAACTAATAAAAGAACATGAAAATACAGAATAACTGTATACAATAAACACCAGAGTTTCAATCACAGAAAATATTAAAATAACACAAATTAATAGATTTACACAGATACAGAAAACAGTACCACACATACCTATGAAAATAAGTACTTAACTCATCAATATAATCACATGCAATTTCATTTGCCTTGCATCTATGCTCACAAAAATTATCTCCCTTTAAATTGTGGAAAAAATGTACTGACTTTTATTATTTCTGGGATTCAGTTCATCCATCCCACATTACCTCCATGACCTTGGGAAAAGTCAGCATCTTCCTCTCATGTTGATGCTGCTTCTCATTTTCTTCAGCCTCCAAATGCCACAGTCTCTCTGCTGATTCTAGTTCCAACTGTTTCTCCTTTTTTTCAACCTCCAAATATGGCACTCACTCTCTGCTGATTTTAATTCCAAATGTTTGGTCTCCAGTTCAAGTTTCTTTAACTTCAGACAGATTTTTACATCCTCCATGGAAAAGGTGAACTGTCCTGTTTCTCAGGGCTGCAAATCCTCAATAGCAGACTGGTTATCCTCCTGGTTGCTGGTCTGAGCTGTGACTAATGCTGAAATCATTTTCTCTGTAGTCAGATTGGCATGCCTCTGGCTTTACACACCTGGGCCAACTCAGAAATATACTGACACACACTTTCATCTGTTTTGTGTCTATGCTCACAAAACATTTTTCTGTAAACTTCAGGTGTTAACTTAAAACATTCAAGTAAACAATGGTTAACTTTACTAGTTTAAACAATTAATATTAGACAATTTGGAAACAGCAGTTACAGCTTTACCATGGAGTAAAGGGTTCAGGAATCTTACCCAGAGCCCTTGGTCAACATTATACTGTTTACATACTCTTTCAAATATATGAATAAAACTATCACAATTATCACCCTTTTTAAATTGTGGAAGAAAATTTACTGACCTTTATTGCTTTCCTCATTACCTCTATGATCCTGGCAAATAGTCAGTATCTGCCTCTCATGTTGATGCTGCTTCTTATTTTCTTCAGCCTTCAAATGCCACAGTTTCTCTGCTGATTCTAATTCTAACTGCTTCTCCTTTTCTTCAGCTTCCAAACACTGCAGTCACTCTTTGCTGATTCTAATTCTAAATGTTTGGCCTCCATTTCAAGTCTCTTTAACTTCATATAGATTTTTATGTCCTCTGAGGAAAAGGTGATCTGTCCTGTTTTTGAGGGCTGCAAATCCCCATCACCAGACTGATTATCCTCCTGGTTGCTGCTCTGAGCTGTGACTAAGGCTGAAATAATTTCCTCTTTAGTCAGGTTGGCATGCACCCGTCCTTTTTCTTCAAACATCTTAGGCAACTGGTTCTTTGTCAGCTTGCCAAAATTCTCTCCCGACATATTTGCCTACTTTCCCTGACTAAACTAAACTAACAAAAAAAACTGTTGTGAAATGAAACTCTGAATGTTTAACTTATGGCTGCTGAGAATACACACACCTTCAGTAACAACTGCCTGCAGGTTACAGAAATTCAGTTAATATCAAAACCACTGCTTACCGATATGTGACATCCCCTCTCTGGGCCAGTAATCAAGGAGCCTGCTTCCTCACCACTGACACTGGAAAGGAATGTTCACTTGGAACAAAAATAAAACACACAGTATTTCCAGATACAGCACAATTTCCCTTAAGAGCACACAGGGAACACACTCAGTCCAGAGTCTGGATTTCTCTCTCTGTCTCCCTCCAGGTCCCCAGTAAAACATCCCACTGACACAGCTACAGAGTTGAGTCCTTAGCTGAGTGTCCAGCTAATTTCTTCATCACCCTCTCTGTGAAACCAGTGCTTTGTATCCCTGCTCCAAACAGCTGGCACACAGACTTTTTGAGATTTGATTTTCAGACACACACACACACACACACACACACACACACACACACACACACACACACACACACACACACACACACACCTGGGAATGGCTGGAGCAGATTTACTAACTATGTTCTCTTCTGCCCAGACTATAAAGTAGTTACACTGTCACTACACACTTCAAAGCCAGCTTATTTAAAGGTCTTACAAGGGTACCCAATTATACTAAGTGAAATTAATATTAATACCAATGGTAGTGTTTGACCAATGCATTAAGGCTTTCAGGAGTAGCTGTAGTGTCACCAAATAGATAAAAGTACTCTCAAAGGTTAAAATATTTCTAAAGGACCAGCCGCAATAAAAAAGTTTAAATAATAAAAGAACATGGAAATACAGAATATCTATTTACAATAAACACCAGAGTTTCAGTCACAGGAAATATTAAAACAACACAGATGAATAGATTAACACAGATACAGAAAAGCACTACTTACCTAATCTCACTATGTTGTCATCACTGATCTAAAGAATTGATATTCACTGGTTACTTTTTAGAGCAAGGCAAGATGAAGTAGGTGAGGGTTCCTTTTATATGAGGTTTCAAAAACAGAGTGCCCTGAGACTTGAGTCTCATCTAGTATGAAAACATCATTTTTGTGATTGATTACAGAATGGCATCACATACATCTGCTCATCTCACACATATGTGTCAATAGTACACATACAAAGAGTTTTGCTTAGATCTGTTGCAGCTTCTGAACATTACAAAACAATAAAACACTTCCACTCTTCCTACAGCAGCCAATAAACAATTCCCTGCCACACACACATTTCATCTCTGCCTGCAGTCAGAACTGTAAGATACAATCTTTATGTCTTAAATTAAGTAATTCAATTTCTTACTATTTTTCATAGTTAGCTGGACTGAGATTAACCTCTTCTCTTCCAGTGTCCTCTGTTAACTTAGATACATTTCCTCAAGTTACCACAGTACAATCTGATATAAATGTATATTTCTTTTCTGTCCAGCAGGACACACTGTTGATATATTTTTAACACAAGTAACTTTACATATATGTTTTCAACACAAGCATCTGTACAAATCAGTTTGATATACAAATAACATATAATTCTTTAGAAAATTCCAGCTGTCTGTGTTGGCATATGTTACAGATCCACTACCCTACTTCTCCTGGCATAGCTGGCAATACCTCACATCGTCACAATAAGTACATTTATCATATACATTAGAAGTTATATTATTGTATATAAATCAAAGGCATGTTAACAAGTAATAGCTGATGATACAAGAGCAATGATAAATCACATAGGTTTGCTATGTATATTTACATTAATGGGGTGGGATGTCACTACAGCAGGAACAGAAAATAGAGGAAGAGAGGAAGGGGTATAAGCAGAAATAATCTAAAAAAAAACATAAATGGAAACAGTTCTGATAGAAGAGAGGTTGAGATAACAGTAGATTGATAAGGAGAGGAGGTGGGTAATAAGGAGGTATTTGTAGGAGATATAGGCTAGTTGAAGGAGCAGTAGTGGGGGTGGAAAAAAGAAAGAGAAAAAGAGACAAGGGATATGAAAGATGAGTGAAATGATTGAGAGAGAGATTGATAATGTAAGATAAACAGAAAAATGGTGGGTTTAGATAGGATGGGTGCATAGGAGTATAGCCATGAGGAAGTTAGGTATTGCTTTAAGTTGTGCTTGACACATGTGGCAATGTCTTGCTTTTGAGTAGGTGGGATAGATTTCCAGTGTTTGCAACATAGGTTGAGTAAAGTGAGTTGCCTCCACTGTTCTGAGACTTGGTCCAGGTCAGGAGATATTTGTTCTCTGAGTGGAGTTTCCTAGGAGGGGAGTAGTGTTTGAGGATATTTTTAGTGATGGGCAGGTGTCAGGTTTGAGTATTATTTTGTGGGCAGTAAGTAGTTGGGAGTAGGTAAGTTAATTTGGTAGTTCAAACCAGCGTACATGTTTTAGCATTAGACAGTGGTGTGAACAGTTAGGTAAGTTGGATGCAAGCTTAACTATTTTATTGTAGCAAAGGTCTAGTTTATTTTATGGAAGTGAACATTAGCCAGGATGAGTGCTGTACAGAGAAGTGAAAAGAAGAGGTAATGTTGCTAGAGAATTCTTAGCAGAGTCAGTGAGAAAGGGTTTGTTTTGGTAGAGGAAGCCTAGCTATTTCTGAGTTTTCTTGATGGTCTTTGTAATGTGATGATAATATTTTATGGGGTCTATATAAATTAATGAAATGATAAAAGAGCGATCAACACATAAAACTAGAAGTCACTAAATACCAAAGTTACGGAACAGAGATTTTTTTTCCAGGGAAAAAAATCACTGGGCCGTTCTCGGGGCTTTGTCATTTCTTACACTGTGATGCTATCTCAGAGTTGGTATATTTAAGTAGGGGAGGTGTAGGGAGCACAGCCCCACATTGATTGGTGTGGGGTTGAAGCCCCCCACTTTATTTTGTGTCTAAAGTTTTTTTTTTGGAACCTGTTGCGTAACTACGGTCCTTAGTGACTTTGCATTTTATGGGCCGATAAAAGAGCATTTGCTCTTTTATCATTTCATTCATCTGATATAGAACCTATTTTATGTTATCATCAATTATGACACTATGATGCTTTGTGTTAGAAACTATTTCATTTGGGTATTATTTGCTGATGTGATGTTGAAGGATTGTTTCTGTGCTGTCAGAAATTTTTGTCAGAACAGAATATATTTGTTTTTTTTTCATTTAAAAGTTGTTTGCAGTCACCTAGTCAGGCCTTAACAGACAGGAGTCCTGGGTCATCTTATGGAGTAGCAGTAGACTTGGGGCATATGAGAGTGGCATAATCTATGTATTGCACTGCGGAGGCTTCTTTGGTAGGTTAGTGAACATTATTAGTGAATACACTGAATTGTAAAGGGGCCTGAATTGATCCCTGAGGTACACAAATATCCATAGTCAAAATGTAGTTATTTTTGTGTTTTCTAGCCTTACTCCATTTTCATTACTGTGGCTGCTCTTTGTATTGGGGAGTGTCTGGGGCAATGCTCACATTATGTTTAAATTAGGCACTAGAGTTAGTGTACATAACATTTTGTTTACAAGGGTTTATATTTCTACCTATGTTATGTAGTACATTTTAGTATCATGTTCACATATTACGATGTTCTGTCAACTATCTGTTTTATGCTTGTAAACATTGTGACCCAGACAATAAAACCATGCACCTGAGAACAGTGATCTCAGCACTTATCTCCTTTCAGCCACAGTAGTACATTTAATAAGTTCAGGTAAAGAACAGTGATAAGAGTAGACTATTCAGTTCTAGTATTTAAAAGTCCAGCATTACCATATTGCATATGCATGCTTTCAGATATAGGTCATTCAATAGGAAAAGCAGTTTTACAGGTGCTGCAGCTAGCAATTCTGCAATATTGTACTATGTGTTCTTTTGGAGAATATTTAAAACAAGACACCTCAAATGGTAACATCTTTTCTTGCTTGCAAAGGCAGATATTATGATGAGAGCTTATTTGTAGTCCTTGTTGAATCGAAGTCTGACTTGAAATTCATAATTTCAGGTAGCAACAGCTATTCTACAAAAAAAAAAAAAGAAAAAGAAAACTCCCTATTCAAAGGACTTTGGGTCAGACTGGGAGACCCATTTTCTTAATTTGGTCAGAAGCACTCTTTTTTAATTTTACGTATAGTTAAGAATTTTATATTTTGCTTAAATTATTTACGTAGATCCTAGCCAAAATTTCAAAATATTTATTAAATCAGCTGTGACTGTTTTAGTCTGTCCATATTTAATGCCCAGTTGTAAAATTTAAGGGAAAATCTCTTAGTTGAATTTACAACCCAGACAGAATTTCCTTTTTTAGTTTCTGTTAGTTTCTGGTAGTTTTGTTTTTAAATTGAGGAATAATGCCAACTCCTTCAGCCTTAGTCACAGGCCAATCTAAGTTTTGCCATAGTTTCAGGGCAACACTTGGCTATCACCCAAACAAACTTTGATGCTAGCATAGCCAAGAACAGCAGCTTTTTATCATCCTCTTTATTAGGAGAACTTAGAGTTAAAGAATAAAAGCCATTACAGCAGTCTGATCCAGGTCAACTGATGTCTAATATTGAGCTAAGAACTCATTGTAATGCAAGTCTTGCCATGGTTTCAAGATGTTTCTCAAAAATTGCCCAAACAACCTTTGAGGTCTATGTGGCCAGGAATAGAACCTTTTTTACCATCCCCCCATTAAGAGTACTTAGAGTTAAGGCAGAACAGCCTACAATGTGGAATCCAATACGAACAAAGTCTAGTTTTGCGCTAAAAGCCAATGTATGAACTTTTTCTACCTAAGATTGCAACTAATCTTATGATCTTGACTTGTCTTATTTCTATAGTTATGAGGTCATAAATACTGTAAGCTGATTGAAATGTATTGTTTGATTTTGTTAACTCTGCTTCATAAACTAAAACTTTTTTATGTTCCTTATCTCCAACAAGTAGGCTAGAGGCTGCTGTCTCCCCTCCCTTAACTACTCCCACAGTTAACAGTTTGACTTTTATATTCGAGCCACTTTCCATAGAGTAATATTCTTAGCAACTCTTTTTAAGACTGTGGCTAGCACTGTTTGCCCATAAAATCCTGTTTTTTATCTTAATCAGTAGCATTACATTTTGCAAGTTAAGAATCAGTGCTCACTAGGACATTGGCTACTTAGACTACAATGCTACCACTGGACATTCCATTTTCCTTACACAGATATCTTTACTCTACACCACCTTAATATTAAACACTAATCAGCTTTTAGGCAACTTGCTAATAGATCCTGGAATTTGTAGTCTATAAACAAACTGATTGCTTTGGCAGTGTTCCAGTATCCCTTACCCTACCCTACCCCCAATTCCTACTCACTCCATCTCCCCTACATTTATACCATACATATCTCCACATTTTCCTCCCTAAACAACCACTTACCTCAGTCCACTAAATATCCAATCGTTACACACAATTCTTTGTTTTCTTAGTTCCTCACTAATTGCTACTTATCATGATCTCCAACCTGACATAAGCTCTAGGTGTAATTTCACTGATTAATTATTTGTTTTAACAGAAAATCATGTCATTTCTCATTTTTCTATTGTGTTCTCATTATGCTAAGCCACCTTCTCTTATATCACTCCTTTACACACATCCCTTACAGTCATCACCCCCAACATATCCTGACATTTCTATATTCTAATATCTCCCAACCAGTTTAATGATTCCACAAATGTATATCCAAAAATAAAACCAAAACCAAAAAAAATTACTATAACAAAATGTTGGGCCGGATTCACGAAGGCTTGCACGGAGTCTAAGAGTAGAGTACTACTCCAGACATCCAATATGTCTGCCAAGCGATCCAGCAACAGCCGGCAGGGGCATGCATGAGAGCTCCTAAAACTACTCTTGCACGGACAGTGTTATGTTATGCAAATTACCTCATTTGCTGCTGAAAGCTATGCAAATGAGGTAAATTTGCGATCCAGAAAACACTAACCTGTCCGAGTAAGAGGAGTAGAGTTATTTGCAGAAATGTACTCTGTTGGTAACGGAGTACCGTTCTGCAAATAGCAAAATGGAGCTATGACAGCTCCAAATAAAGGATGCATCCAGTTGAGGAAGCATAAGGCCATTGACATTTTTATCTGTTGCAAAATATTAAAAATAATTTTTTCCCCCGATCTCCGATGTTTAAGCGTAGCGCAGCACTGCGCAAATGTCCGGCGCTATAAAAACCAGAAAATAAAAACAAAAAAGTCAAAAATAAGCATTTTATTAAAAATGTTCCTCTGCCATGCAGGTGAATGGCAGGCTGAAGACAACATGGCTACTGAGTAGTGGTTGCTAAGGGGGGAAGCTCAGTTTGAGAGATGTAACCAAGCATTAGTAGGCAATCCTATGCAAATGAGGATAAGGATAGTGAATCCCACTTTTCCCTGCCATGTGAACCATGTCCCTAGAATGTAAGTGTAGGATTAGGGGAGTAGTAGAGTAGAAGATAGGTGACATCATGAAGGGGTATGTATCAAAGACTGTAAGCTTATTGGAGCAGAGTGGCATGTGTTTGCTGTGAGTTACTCAGGACTGTAAGAGGCGTGTCTACAGTTGTCTTAACTGAAACCCAGAAACCAAAGGTGTACACCGTGGATATCACTAAAGTTTCTTGCAAAGATGCTTACACTGTGTGCGCGCGTGTGCGCATGTGTAAACCTGTCTAAGCCTCTGTGCACGTGTGTGCACCTGTGTAAGCCTGTGTAAGGCTGTCTAAGCCTGTGTGCATGCATGTGCACCTGCCTAAGCCTGTGTAAGCCTGTGTAAGCCTGTGTGCACACATGTGCGTGTGTTTGTGCTTGTTTGCGTGGCACTGCCCCCTGTGGAAACAGAAAGGGAAAAGGAAGGAAAAGAAGTAGTTGGAAGTTAACCAAGGAGAACTAGCAGAGCTACCAGGTGAAATCAGTCAGAATCAGTCAATTACACAGGCAGTACACTAGCCCAGCCCAGCACTTAAAACTCTGCAGACAACATTCCCCCATGTTTTTCTCACAAACACTGCAACACTGCAGTCTACAAAGAGAAGTGAAAACTTAAAAAGCTTAACTGAGACAAAAAAAATGTTAGGGGCTGCCATTGTTATTATAAGGCAACATGTGCAAGATGCTGAGGGTGGTGCCATTGCAAATGCTGCTGATCAACCCACAGTGAGGAGACAGAGAAGAGTGTACAGACCCAGGGTAACCTACCAGGGGCTACATGAGCTGGAGATGGTGGAGCACTATAGAGTGGACAGAGACCTCCTTGCAGTAAATTGTTGAGCTGTGCAGGACACACCTCACACACAGAACCAACAGAGGGGAACCCATCCCAGTGGAAACCAAGGTATGTGTTGGTCTAAAAATACTAGCAACAGGTACCTTCCAGAGACCAACTGGTGATATGATGGGGATTTCACAGACATCAGCATCCAGGGTACAGCACCAGTTCCTGAATGCCATGTCAGCACATGTCGGTGATCATGTATATTTCCCCAATTCCCATGAGGCATTGGCCAGCAATATCCGTCTCTTCCAGCAGATAGCGGAATGCCCTGAGGTAGTGGATGCAATTGACTGCACGCACATACACATCAAAGCACCAGCTGGTGAGCGGGGTAGGGCCTACATCAATTGCAATGGCTTCCACTCCATCAACTGCCAGGTCGTGTGCAATGCTCAGGGCATAATACTGAATGTGTGGGCTGGCTGCCCTGGAAGCTACCACGATTCCCATATATGGCATCTGACACAGCTGTACCAGACATTTGCCAATAGGGACATCCCTGACAGTCACCTAGTGGGGGATGCTGGATAGGCACTGGAGCCGTGGCTGATGACACTCATCAGAAATGCACACACACCTGAACAAGAACTCCATAATGAGGCACACGCACAGACATAAAATGTAATCGAGCATGTGTTTGGGATGCTCAAGTCACGGTTCCGGTGCCTGGACACATCTGGTGGAGCCTTGCAATACTCACCAACTGCATGTACCCAAATTGTCATGGTATGTGCCATGCTACACAATATGATCCTGTGAAAACAGCTGCAGGAGGAACAGCATGGGGCAGGGCCAAACAGCCCCCCACCATTGCCAAGGCCTGCACAGGCAAAGCGTGACTCGGAGGAGGAACAACCTGAGCATGCCCCAGTAGGCAGAAGGAGGCATGCCCAGTATGCCTTGGCCTTGGCAAAGAGGCAACGCATAGCACATACACTGGCTCAGTAGGAAGCCTGGATATTATACCTCTCTCTGACTCGCATATAAAATAAAAGGGATGCCTAACTTGACACTACCTGTTTTCAAACATGTATAGGGAGTGTACTATGTGCATCCGACATAGGCAGCCCTGCAGCACCACCTGAGGCATGATTGCCATGTTTTAAGCAATATAAAGCAGTGCTAAGCAGCTTTTACCACTATGTTGTATATGTAAACAAAATTGCCCGTCCAACTAGCGCAACGTCAGGCAACGTTGAGCAATGTTGGCCAAGGTCGGGCAAAGTCGGGCAAAGTTGAGCAAAGTCAGGTAAACATGCTCATATTTGCTGTACTGTTCCTTAAGCAGTCTGGTCTGCCCAGCATGAAAATAAAAAGCAGTGACAGCGCTCGAACCCAGGATACTGGGCACTATAGTCACAGTACTGAACCACTAAACTATGACAGCATTTCACTGGCACAGACACAGCAGGACAATTGTACACTAATGCAAACACAAAGAAATGCTGTAGGCCTCCCCCACAGGCTTATGCAGACAGAGAACAGCAGGCCAGGCGGTGTGATGTGGGTTGGTTAGGCTATGAAGTCGCAATCTAATGTACGTGACATTGGACGCTAAGATCTGTAGTACAGTACTATGCCTCAAGCCAGTACGATAGGCAACAGTACAGCCTGAAATGGTGTACCTTACATAGCAGTGCAGGCCTAGCAAATGTGTATAAGTGTCAGGTGAAACCCCTCATCCTATGTACACCCACAGTAACAATCAGGTGAGCCCCCGGGTAGAAATGTACAAAGAATAGCTGTCCCCCCGTATGTAGAAATGTTGATAAGTCTATGCAAAGTGTCTCATGGAAGCCCTGCAGGCACAGCATGATCCCTGTTGATTTATGACACAAAGCTGAGCCCTGCTGTAAGAATACAACTTGATTTTCCACACACATATAGTATAAATGCCTATACCGGGTGTGCTCACACACATCAACAAATGTAGTGGATTTCATTCAGCATCACACTGAAAGGTCATACTGGGCATGCTCACACACTTTAATAAATGAAGCAAATGTCAGGCAACAACATACTGAAAGGTCATACTGGGCATGTTCACACACTTAGGCTAAATATGGAGGTGATAATAAGGGATCTATGGACAAATGTGGATAGTCATCTCTACTTCCAGAAACACATTCACAAAGTGGTCAGAATATCATGCAATGTGTTCCCACAAACTGCCAAGGTCTGTGCATGTAGGTCAAAGGAGGTTCTCTCTACTCATCAGTCATCAGACCTGTCAGAGAGTACTACAACACACTTGTGATGAATTGGACTAGGCACCTTCAGCAGCTGGAAAGACCACTGGAGTACCTCAACAAGAGGATTACTGGCCTCAAACAGTTGCCCCATGCAACAAGACTGAATTTAACCCAATCTGTACTCTGTTGCATACTGTCTAGTCAGGAGATCTCTGCACAACAGACAGGTCCATGTCATGGCAACACTCATATGTGTTCTGAGTTACAGCTCAATGGCACTAAATATACAGACCCAACTGATATTGCCAACATCCTGGCAGATAGGATCAATGTTAACTTTACCCCCCTCTCACCCATGAAAGAGCACATCACTATAATGGAAGACTGCAAAGTTGCTGCCATCATGGCTGCACAGGTAAAAAACACTCTCCAAAGCCAGTATCACAGCAGCCATGGGACCAGATAACCTCACAGGCTGTGTTCTACACAAACTACAGAACGAACAGGCACCACTCCGATGTACCATGTTCAGTTATAGCCACACCTCAGGCTTTGTGCCAGCTGAATGGTGCACAGCGATGGTTATCCCACTACACAAGGGTGGAGACACCATGGACCCCAGGAACTAGTGCCCCATTAGCCTGATGAGCCCGCCCTTCAAGGCCATGGAATGTATCATCATACAACTTATAAAAAAATACATTTGTAATCCCCAAACCCTGGACCACAACCATTTTGGGTTTGTAAAATGCAGATCATGTCTCCTAAACTTGATAGATGACATTGAAGCAGTCACCAGAACTGTAGACAAGGGTAAGGTGGTTCACACAGCCTATGTAGATCCTGCCATGGCTTACAACACCACCCCACACTCTGTAAATATAGATAAACCCACTAAATGAGGTATAAATTGCTATGTCACAAGATGGGTTGCCAACAGGCTTACTGACACAACACACACTGTGAAAGTGGCAGACTCCATGTATGACTTTGGACCAGTGATGAGTGCAGTACCACAGGGTCCAGTCCTGGGTCTTGTCCTGTTTAGTATCTACATCCCTGAAGTAAACTTTAACATGGAAGGTCTGTGGCTACTGAAGTTTCCAGATGACTGCAAACTAGGAGCCATAATTGTAAACACTAAAGATGTGGACAGCCTACTAAAGGGCCTCACTGAGACAGATGGCTGTTGTCAAAACCATGGGCTCAAGCTCAATGCCAAAATGTGCATTGTCATCCCCTTTGTTAAAAACTCTGTAGCCAAGAACTACAAAATAGGCGGAAGTATACTTAACACTGAAAGTGTGACAAGAGACCTTGGGTCACAGGTGGACAGTGGACACAACTGTGATAATCACATCCCCACAGTAGTCAGGAAATCCTCCTATGTGGCACACCTCATCACAAAAGGTGTCTCATGCAGAATAGAAGAGGACATTGTTCCCCTCTACTCATCACTCACTAAAACCATAATAGAGTACAACGCCCCTTTTGCTATGTACCTCACAAGAAAACAACAACAACTGGAAAGCCTGCAGCAATACCTCACAAAGAGCATTAGTGGCCTGAAATACATGCCATACACAGACCATCTCAAAATGCCCCAGCCGTACTCCCTTGCATATTGCCTACTCAGAGGTGTTCTCTGCCTAACATACAAAGCTATGTCAAACACAGAGCTGTTGGACATGCTCCATGTAAAACACTCACATTCCCTCTGATCTTCGGACTGAAAACCACTAGTGAAATACCAAAGGAAGGGGTGTATCCATTTATCGTATGGATACCCACACCTACAGGTTAGTGGTACAGCATGAGGCCTTGGAGACCATGCAAGTGCAACTAAAATTGGGCAAAGCTGCTTATCAGATTGTAGCCTGCTACAGATCACCTACCTTGTCTCAGGAACCTCACTCAGTAGTCCTGAGAACAGTGGAAAATACAAAGGTCCTAGCAAACACCATTATATGAGGAGATTACAACTACCCAAACACTGAGTGGGAGAATTACTCATGTACAACATCTTTTGACCAATGTTTCCTAGAGTTTAAAAACCCTAAGACCCTGGAACAGCTGGTCACCATGCCCACTAGAGGTGACAACATACTGGACCTGATCATCAGCAACATGGGATTCCAGTCTAGCACAACAGAGATAAACCCCTCGCTGGTAATATCAGATTATAAAGTAATCACAATGGACATTCACATCCCCCACCCCCCCAGTCAATGAAACCACTGTGGAGACATTTTCAAAAGCAAACTGCACACTTCCCAAAATCAAAGTGGAAAGTTCCAAAGCCCCCTTGCTATAGGATAATGCCATACAATCTGCCGAATAATTTACAAGTGCATCCTATGAGCATCTACAGGGATGCATTGATCGAGACATCCCAAATAAAACCAAGATGCACTCCTCCAAAAATAATAAACCAATCTGGTGGACATCGCCCATAAATAAGCTAGATAACAGCAGGAGGAAACGAACACATGATAGAGCAAACTTCACAAAAGGAAAGGCATCACTGATCATTATTATGAAGAAACAATGATCGCTCATAAAATAATCCAAGGCCAGTGTCTAAAGACAAATTGCCAAGGAATGTAAGAATAACAACCACAAAGCTTTTGTTAGCTATACCAAACATGTAGGTGGCAACTTCCAAATATGCTGTCAGCTGCTGAAAAATGGCAAGAAATACACTGAACCAACTTACATTGCCCACATCCTGGGGGACAGGTTCAGTGCAAACTCCCCCCCATCACCCCCAAAAGGGCCTGTGTCCATCCCAGAAGAATGCAGAGCCCCAGACTTCATGGACATGCAGGTAAAGACAGCCCTCTCCAAAGCTAAGAACACAGCATCAAATAGGCCTGGATGGTGTCCCAGGCTGCATCCTACACCAGCCCCAAAAGGAACTACACCCTCACCTACATTCACTGTCCAGACTCATACCACAGGCTATGTACCCAAAGAATGGCATACACCAACAGTCATCCAGCTCCACAAAGGTGGTGTCACAACAGAACCTGGAAACCATTGCCTTATAGGTCTACTCAGCCTGGTCTGCAAAGCTATGGAGCAAATTATCATGGAACACATAAACAGAGACATTGGGGACCTCTGGACACTGGACTTTACCCAACTTGGCCTTGTTAAAGGCAGATCCTGCCTCCTAAACCTAGTTGACTTATTTGAAACAGTTACCAAGGACATAGATGGAGGTGAAAGTAGTCCACACAGCCCACCTGGACCTCTCTAAGGACTTTCTACACCATTCCCCATTCTGTCATCATGGACAAGCTTACCAGCTTGAACATTACCAGCTATGTCACAGGATGGGTGGCCAAGTGACTCACAGATCAAACACACATGTTCAGGGTTGTGGGTGCCATGTCCAACTCTAAACCAGTCACAAATGGCATCACACAGGTCTTGGTCCTGGGACCCCACCTGTTCAGTAGATACTGCTCAGAGGTACAGGCAAGCATGGGAGGAGTATGGCTGAACAGATTTGCAGATGACTGGTAACTGTGGTCCATAATCAACTCTACGGCTGACACAGACATCCTCCAGAAGGGTCTTACAGAGACAAATACCTGGTGTCATAACAATGCCCTCAAGCAGAATGCCAAAGAATGCATAGTCATCCCCTTTGGATAAAACAAAGTGCACACAAATTACCACATATGTGGTAATCCGGTATGTACGGAGAAAGTCAGTATGGCCCTGGGGACACAGGTAAATAGTAAACTCTCCTTTGATGATCACATGGCCAAAGTTTTTAGACATTCCTTCTATGTAGCCCACCTAATGTCACCTAATGTAACCCACTTTGTCTAGTGTGATGATGTCACCATCCTACAAATATACCTGTGGAAAGGAAACCTCACAGTAATGTGTATAGCACACTGTGTAAATGCATACGCCTGTATTATCATGAAGTAGTTAGACAGGGTTTTGAATCCTGCACTTGACAAGTGTGTGTGATCTCCTTGAAAAGGTGTAACATAGTGCAACACCTTAAAAGTGGTATACTAATCTTTTTCAAGTCTGATGATGTCACCATCCTACAAATTTACCTGTGGATAAAAAAGAACTTCCAGTAATGTGTATAGTGGGTTGTGTTAACGTGTACTCCTGTAATATCATGACGTAGTTAGGTAGGGGTTTGAATCCTGCACTTGACAAGTGTGTGCGTTTGTGTGTGAACTCCTTGGAGAGGAGCGACCTTTTTAGAGAGTAGTACAACACCTTAAAAGTGGTATACTAATCTTTCTCAGGTCTGATGACGTCACGATCCTACAAATGTACCTGTGGAAAAGAGACCTCCCACTAATATGTATAGCACGTCATGTTAATGCCTACTCCTCTAGTATCATGAAGTAGTTAGATAGGGGTTTGAATCCTGCACTTGACAAGTGTGTGTTCATGTGTGATCTCCTTGGAGAGGAGCAACCTTTTTGGGGAGTAGTACAACACCTTAAAAGTGGTATACTAATCTTTCTCAAGTCTGATGATGTCACCATCCTACAAATATACCTGTGGAAAAGAGACCTCCCAATAATATGTATAGCATGTCATGTTAATGCGTATTCCTCTAGTATCATGAAGTAGTTAGGTAGGGGTTTGAATCCTGCACTTGGTGTGTGTGCTCTATGTGTGTGACACTGTTGGTCAATGTGTTGTTTGCTTTTACAACAGTATGTGCATTGCACATGTCAGGTAGCTGTGTGGCAAATACATATATGTACATGTGACATCACTTATTTCATAGGTGGGAACCCTGCTTTCTCCATGAATACATCTGTCATCTTTGCCAGAGTGTGCTGCCATTTTCTAGACCTTAGGACGCATCTGTATGCTTGTGACAAGGCCAGCCACTGCAGTGATCCCTGGCCTAGGTCATCTGTGTCACACGCACTCATTACAGTTTCTATTGAATTGTGTGAGTGAGTGTTTATGGCTGAGGTATATTACAGACCTGCTCAAAAGCAGCAAAGTCTGTCAATGATGGCAATTCATTATAGGTGTACAACAACCTTTGTGGATATGCATGCAGACCCCTTATTGCTTATGTGATCCAGCGAGGGATTTCTAAATACCTTTGGAAATGTGATTACCGTAGTAGAGATGACGTAACACTTGGCTGCATGTAAACATCGGTACCTATTCAACATGTTGGTGGCTACTACCTATGTGGTACTGTGGGGATACTATGTTTCATAAAGGTGGATGACTATGCTCTGGTTGGCTTATAGCTTTACAGCATGGGTTTGACAACAGATATCTGTCTGTATGATACCCTTGTGGAGGATGTGTGTGTCAGCTGGAGAATGCATTATAGGCCATAGTATGCATTTCCAGACGTGGACGGACATATCCCTACTGTGATTGTTTGTACCTAAGAGAGCTATATGGCAAACAGGAGTGGTCTCAGGAATGGATGCAGGTGAATACCACTGGTTACTGGCATAGTATAGTACCTGAAGGGTACAGTTGTTACTGTGTGTCCTACATCTGTGTGTCAGTTGTCAAGACATCATCTAATGATTGTTTATGGTCAGGCTGTTGAGGTTATGTATACTACCAGAATGCAAAACAATGACAGATAGTAACAGTATCACCCACAGCACAGTGTCAAACCATGTCATACACACATGTGTACTCAAGTTCCAAAATGTGTGTAGTACAATGCATACTGGTCACCAATAGAAACTATGCAATGTTACTGTGTAACACAGGGCATGTCACCCTGCCCATGTGTCCACTATGCACTTACATGCAGACAGTGCACCTTCACCATGTTCACAAATGTACACCTGCAAATCTGTGCTACACACATCCCACACATACTGTCCACTCTCTAACACATGCTGCCAATATTACACACATCAGCCAAGTGGCATGTGGGCACACAATACACTATTGGAACTAACACTGGTATAAACAATACTACATTGACAATCATAGCTTTAATGCATCATGCCTGCTCAGCTACACCTTCAAGGATATCATTACCCTCTACTGCTGACAACATGCTAACATTGCTATATTGCTGGAAAGTCACCCGGTGCATCAGCACAATGGTATCCTGTTCCTACATCAATGTTACAGATGACAGGAGGTGGCACAGGTTTCATCATATGCACAGGGTGTGTTGTTGGTTTGCCAGAGGCCTATATTGAGCCATACAATTGACATGTATGTGTGTGTGTGTGTGTGTGTGTGTGTGTGTGTGTGTGTGTGTGTGTGTGTGTGTGTGTGTGTGTGAGGGCCAAGAGTACTGCTATGGGCCAATGTTGATGTAATGTGTGCTTGTATGCGTTAGCCCTAGGTGTCTGTTTTATGTGTGTGTGTGTGTGTGTGTGTCTGCATGCACACAGTTCAACCATGTGGCTGCCATATACAGGGATTTGTGGGACAGCCACAGACTGTACTTGCCAGGCTTTACAGATCACCGTCTCTGGCCACAGACACGATACCTGTGCCTGGCAGGTGTGCTACTGACAGTATCAGGTATTAAGCCAGACTGGGTACTATCCTCAGAGGTGGACAGATGTACACTGGACCCAGTTCCCTGCTGGGACTGTCCAGAGCCACATGCACATGGTCTTCCAGGATGGTCTATGGACAGCCCACTTCCAACATTGCTGGGGCTGGTACTGGCACTATAGGAGCAGCTGTGGCTTGAGGGACATCCGCAGTGATTGCCAGCTGCTGATGTTTCTGGCTTACATCCACATCGATTTCTCAACTGTCCCGCACTGTCCTGACACATGGACATGACATTGCAGAGGACATCTAATGTCTCAACCCAACGTTTATCAGTGACCTCAGTGTAATTATGGATGGCACCTGCTAGGTCATGGATACTGTCAATTACAGCAGTGTTATGTGCCCTCTGTGCCTTTATTCCCTGTCTGGTATACCGTTCCATACGTGCCTGTGCTCCATGACAACCTGGAACATGCATGAGGTTGTAAGACCTGTGACATGTCTTCCAGGGGCATGATGAGCAGCAGTGCTCTGACGAGAACCCCTGGAAATCTGCCTATGTGGTACCCTTCCAGACATCTGAGTATGGCTGCTGTGTCGGGATGCATGTGCCATAGATATCACACTGTCCTGGACAATGCCGACTGTACACTGTCCCTCAGCTAAGGGCATTGGTGATGGATGTATTGGCAGTATGACTGTGTGCATAGATGGGGTGGAAACTTGTGTTCTGTCGATTGGTGGCCCAATGACAGACCCTGGCAAACATGCCTGTGCCTCAACACACCTATCCTCATCATCACTATTTTGCTCAGTGACATCAGGTTCCCTGCTGCAGTGAACCAGCCCAACCTCAGCACCTGTGAGAGGAAGACAGGAAACACACTTTACGACCTGTACATGATGCCGGAACACATGCACACATGCACACATGCACACATGAACACATGATCACATGCACACATGAACACATGAACACATGCACACATGCACAAATGAACACATGCACACATGAACACATGAACACATGGACACATGGACACATGCACACATGAACACATGAACACATGCACACATGCACACAAATACACTCCTCACTTAAACAGACACACACACACACACACACACACACACACACACACACACACACACACCACCAGAAATCCAGAACATGCTCAATAGCGGTTGATGGTGGGGTAAAGTATCACAAGCCAAACAGTCATATCACACGTGTCAGCATGAAAGGACATGTGTTGCTCAACAGCATGCAGTGCGGGTGTAGACAGCCCTTGCTAATAACAGCATACATGGCTCTAATGCATGTGTGTTGTTGTCCAGTGATTGGCATCTCCCTGGAACGCAATGTGTACATGGACACAACATTGCTGTGCAAGTATTGAAAGCTCTGCAATGTCCTGTGCACCATCACTCACAGGTATACATGCCGTGGCTGCATGTGTATCTGTGTGTCACATAGATATCCATTTCTGATTAGAGCGTCTGTGTCTTTAGCAGATAATTGTGGACACGGGTTTAGCACATGCATGCTATGTATACACACAGGATGAGTGGTGCATGTATACCTGATGGAATACCATTGCTCAACATAGCCATTGTACAGTGGTTATGGTGAGTGTAGGATATATTGTGTACATGCCAGTGCCAGCCATGACATGGCATGCTACAACACAACTGCAACATTAAACATCACACATACCCAATGTGTGTCATGTGACCTATACACTCCATAGCATTACAAGACATATATGTGTTACTTTGTACAAATGGTGATTGCTATGCATATTGTGTATAGGTGTATATGTTTGCACATGCACACCAGTGAGGTGCATAGCAATGAATGCTATGTGTAGTACTGTGGTTACTGTAACTGGATGGGGTGTTGTACCATGAGCCATCATCATGCAGCATCATGTGATCACTCAAGGCTACTAATGTGTGCCAGACCGGCACCTAGCATGCTGTAACTGAACTACAGTACCATGGCTACATTCACCATTTCACAACCACTTGTTACATGGGTTTGTAAGGTGCCCAACAGGGAGCATTGCCTAACATGAATGTGTTATGTGTTGCAGAGTGTCGCGAACAGACCCATGATAGGCCCCTACCCCTCGGGTATATTATGTGTGCTGTGTGGATGATATTTGGGATACTGGAGAGTGACCTTACAGCGTGTGTCTGAATACACCATGTGTAGCATATTAACGTGTACTGAGTATGACAATGTTGTGTATGTTGTGTGCATGTGTATTGACTCTGCCTATCCAATGTTCACTACAGTTTTGACACAATTGTGTGAGATGCTCTGTGTATTGCATGTGTTTGAGTCAGCTACACACGTTACTGGGATGTGCATAGTCTCACAGCAAACATGCACAGCATGCATTATGCGTAGGTGTGTTACGTGTACATGTCCTACACCTCACCTATTACATGCACATATATCATGCAATTTTAAATGTAGAACACACTCACCAGCATGGGTCTGCTGCCTTGCTGTCACACCAGAGGGACCTACAAGGATAGGAGACAGTTTGTCAGTGGCAACAACTGTGGCATTGCTACTGTGGGTCTGCAATCTTACAGTAGTACAATGGTTGACAGTCACAGGCCTACAGATTATGTTCCAAATTATCAGTATTGCACAACACCAGGCTTCACATCTTCTAACTACACAGTACACATCTCACATATGCATGATCTAACAATAAAGGTAACAGTAGTCTACAGATATGCCATGTTACCTGCACGCTCTGTGTCAACTTGCTGGGTGGCTCCGGCCTCCATGATGATACATGTTTGCTGTTGTTGTTGTTGGCCAAGAGCCACCAGGCTGAGGAGCAGCTCCTCCACTCTGGTGAGGGAGGGATGGATGTCTACCCCACCACCTGTGGCAAATTGTTGTCTACGGACATCAGATGCACGCTGCCGGACATGTCTAAGTAAATCACTGCAGTGATGGTGTACCTGCTCATATGTCCGGTTATGCATGCCTATGTCATTTAACCGATGGACAACATCTTGCCACAGTGCAGTCTGCTCATTCTGGTCCTGGCTGGTTCTTGAGAACAGCAGGGCATAGTGCTGAACCAGGCTGGTCATGATCTGCTCATCCTCGGCTGGGCTATATGTCAGATTGCGATGGTGAGCCATGACCCTGGAAGACAATGAAACAATATGTGTGAGCAAGTCATGTGGCACACTTAACATGTTAAAGTACAGATATCACTGAACTGCCATATATAGCAACCTAGTGGCTGTCAGAGGATACACACTTTCAATACCACATATCAGTGCTCATACCACAACTGGCTGACAGTGCCTGGCATACTCTATATATCAAACCATGTTCTGCATAGCAACAAAGGAAAACCAGTATGTAAGACTATACAACAGTACATGTCACACTGCATGCAACACAATGCACCACCTAGCCACAGGGGGTATATATATCAAGCTAATGCATAAAGAAATATGTCATCCATTGCAATGATTGTAAAGTCCAGTTACAGTGTTACCAGTATACCACACTAGTAGTTGAATTCCTTTGCAGTCAGTAGCTTATCTGTGTGCCCCCCTTCACTCAAGTAAAAACTAATTGTTAAATCATAGAATGTTGGGGTATATTTGTTTGCATAGTACTTTTAACTCACAACTGGATTCATTGAGGACATTTTATTGATGTGCTCTTGATTTCACTCTGGTCAGCCATAGTGCTTCCCCACTAATGGGACTAATCATTCCTTTCAAATTGAAAATGTGTCTAGGTTTTAAAGTACAATTTTGGAGGCTTTTGTTGTGTCTCAGGGAAACAAACTACTAAACATTATGAGAATATTCATTCTGGAGCATTTCTCCCTGGGCCTCCACTGAAAACAGGATCTGTGGAACCTAGTCGGACTTTCCCGGTCAACAAATGCTAAATAAAATAAATAAAATAGTTGTTGGTGGCAAACCTCTGCCTAATATATCTGCACATTCATTAATATAGGTGGCATACTGCTGTACTAAACTATACATGTTGCTAGATATGCACTTATATCCTGTAACACACAAATGACAGAGGGCATGTTACAGGCATACCCATACACACATCACACATACAACCAAGACACAAAGGTATGGCAACCCAGATGAGCTTTACCTGTGTACCATACAGTACTGTGTGTCAGTACTTACAAAACATTATGCCTGAGGTATCTGTGAGGACAACAGGGAACACACATAACTGTTTTCAGGCAATGTGGACATACACCATACTGTGCTGTTTAGGCATACAGCTTCAGGTAGTACTACAGTTCATACAGGATTTGGATTCACCAGCAATACCAATCAATAAGCATACATGTACTGCTTTAGCCTACAATGGCATGCCCCAGTCCACACCAAGGGACTACGTCAGACCATATCCCATACTGCTTTTTCTGCCTAGCAATAGCATACACATCTTTTGCTGGGGTCAGAGCTAGGACACAAAATAGCATGATGGAGACAGTTTCCCACTAAGCTATCACACATTTACAGAACCTCGACACATTCACCAACACATTCACCATCACACTCAGTCAACCTCACATAGCAATTATTGCAACAAGTACATGTGGGTGTGTATCTGTTCATAGGTAGGTAATAGGCTATTGGCCCTAGGGCCTATAGAAGCCTAGCCATACACTACCCTGGCCTTTGACACACATGTAATCTAATTTCACGTGCCTCTGTCCAGCAGAGCCACAGAGGTGATTCCCGGTTTGTATTTCCTATCTCCCATCCAATCATCAGGATTATTCATGACGACTGCTAATGAGGAGCTTGGTTTGCTATTGATAGGTGGTTTCTTCCAGAGTATGGGATGTCTCTGAGATAGGAATCTATCACTCCAGCATGTTCTGTCTATTGAGGTGACAAGGTTTAGGTCCCTAGAGCATGTAGCTCATAGGAATTGTGATCTGTTTACATGGGGCATGTCCAACAGCTCTGGGTTTGACATAGCTTGGTATGTTAGGCAGAGGTCACCTCTGGGTAGGTGGTATGCAACACAGTCTAGCTGTGGTTTTGTGAGATGGTCTGCATAGGGCATCTGTTTGAGGCAGATATTACTCTTTGTGAGGTATGTCTGTGGCCTTTCCAGTTACTGTAGATGTCTTGTGAGGTACATACCACATGGGCATTGTACTCTATGATGGGTTTTATGTGTGTTGGATAGAGAGGAACACTGACCTATATTTCCCTGGATGACACACCTTTTGTGATGAGGTGTGCCACGTAGACAGATTACATGACTAGTGCGGCACTGTGATTATCAAAGGGGAGACTACTGTCCACCTGTGTCCCATGGTCTCTTATCACACTTTTGATGTTAAGTAGACTACCACCTATGTGGTAGTTCATGGGTATGGAGTTTTTGCCAGAAGGGATGCCAATGCAGTTTCAACATTGAGCTTGAGTCCATGGCTTTGTCACCAGGCATCTGTCGCAGTAAATATGACCCTGTCTCTCTCTCTCTCTCTCTCTATATATATATATATATATATATAGAGAGAGAGAGAGAGAGATAGGGTCATGTTTATATACACATACATATAAACATCCATTGGTGTACATATAGATATACAGATAGGCACATATACAGTCCACCTTTCATGGTGGGAATATCAATTATGCAAAGAGTGTGAGGTATACTGTTATGTAATAATATTGCACAGTGTTGTGCAGAATGCAGGCCTCACTGGCTGCAACACTGAAAACCTGACAAATCATACCCACAGCGTTTACCCACCACGTCATATACCAGCACTGTATGCTGTCTTGTTTGCCACACACTACAACCTACATAGAAATATGCACATAACAACCTTCACCAACATATATATGTCCACCCTTCACAAACAGTTGCAGTATGTCCCTTGCTCTATGCACATGTATAGATGCTAATATATCTGATACAGACAGATCTCTCCGTATGTGTGTGCCATACACACACAAGGTCCACACTGTTGTAAGTCTGTGGACCTCACAGCTGACCTGTTGGACCTTGCTGCAACATGAATAGGTGTCACAATGTGAGCACACAGTAATATTAGAGGGTGTATATATAGCTGTAAATGCTAGATTAGCATACTAGCCTGGTACAGCTGTTGCCAATGCTAAGTTACACGTTAATATGACTATCATGCATTTGTTACTCTGTCACATCCATGTTTATATAACTGTATGCGCTACTCCCCCAAACAGCCATTGTACACACTACTGTACAGAACAGAGATAACATGGATCAGATGTTTGACATTTAATGCTGAACTACATATGTCACAGTCATATTTCACTTCACACAGCTACACACTGATTTCTCCATGGCAGTAGTTATGCAGGGCATCTGTGCATAGATACGTACTGCTGTCACATATGGATGATTCAAAGTATGCAGAGTTCTCTTCAAAAACATCTACTACATGCCAGTAAATACATATCTGTTACATACCTTTCCTTTGTATGCATTTGTATTTGTCAGTTCCGTGTGTTTGTTTTTTTTTTTTATTTTTATTTTTTATTTATATCTGAATTTTTTTTAATATATATATATATATATATATATATATTTTTTTTTTAAATATCTTATTTTATTTTTTTTGCTGTTGCTGTTGTCTGTCTGTCTGTCTGTGTCTCTCTGTCTCTCTGTCTCTCTCTCTCTCTCTCTCTCTCTCTCTCTCTCTCTCTCTCTCTCTCTCTCTCTCTCCATGGCTGCAATGAAATGATTGCATGTGTGGACAGCAAGTACAGCCTGCTTTTATAGGTATCTGCACATGTGCATGTGATGACCTCTGCACCAATTGGTGGCCACCATTTGGTAATTGCATGCAGCCTGCTGTGTGGTAATTGCAATACTCACTGTCATAGCAACCCAATGCTATAAATTGCTAGGTCAGGTAGGCGTAGCCCTTTCAGCTTTCCAAAGTGGGGCCCATGCTTGTTTGCTGTGGACACCGTTGTGTAAGTCAGAAGGTTGGTATACTTCTTATATCTGAAGCTAGGTGTGTAGCCAGTGATTTGAATGTTGTACTCAGACCTGAATGTTGACACTTCCAGTACACAGTTGTCAGTGTAGAATTGTACTCACCCCTACAAATGCTAACACAAGATACATGGGAGTATGTAGTTTCTTTTCTACTTATATATTTAGCTGCCATACATACGTAGTTATTGAGATGTATTCATTTGGCAAATGAACTGTTTGTGAACTGCTATACTGTGAATATTAATGTACTCACTTCTGCACAGTTGGTGCTTTTCTATTGTTGACATTAGCACAGGATAACTAATAATAAGGATAATTAGCACATGAAAACTGGACAATTCCAGTACTGTGTATGCCTACCTACATCTTTGCTGGACCCTGAACACACAGGTATTTTGTAAGTTTGGGTGGGGATTGTCCTGCTATGATACTGTGTGGGGGTTGTAAAGTGCTACTGTAACATTATTTACTGCTAGAATGTCTGGTTCATTTATCACAGTCATGTAATGCAATTCCACAACAACTGCTGGTAAAGTTCCAAACAGGTTTTGTGTTATGGCATTCCTATCTTTCCTTTACATTCACTCATTCTGATGCATGATATATCTATTTCAGCAAAAACCTTTTGTATATCTACTGTGGCTTAGTGGTACTTCATGCACTCTAGTGTGTCCAAGGTCCGGGGTACGAGACTGACAGAAGTGTTTTATTTTGCTGCTGAGCAGAACAAGGGCCCTCACATGCAGGGTGACTAAGGCATTTTTAAGCAGTTGTAAGTGGGTTTGTGCGGGTTTGCATGAAGCTTAGCAATACTTAGCTAAGTGCACACTCATGCAAACCTGCTAACTACTGCTTAAAAGTGCTTACTCTCGCTAACCCCCGCGCTCATTTCTTTGAAAGAAAAGAAAATGGGGAGATAGGAAAGTGGTGAAAAAGGGGCACAAAGAGGGAAAGACAGTAGGGAAAACAGCTCAGGATGTGCTGGACAGGTGTAGGGAAGGTCCAAAGCTGCCCATTTGTTTAACAGCAACAGCTGTGCATTATGCTAGAAAGTTGGAGGGAAATTTGAAACCTTCCACCCCTGAGAGAGGGGTGAGGACAACAAAGCATGTTGTACTGCCAATTAAATATCAGTTTATGTGTCCAGCAGACATGTGTGCAAAATGGGCAGCTATTTATGGGGCATAATTTTTTTGTGGGAGCAGATTGCCCTTTTTCTTTTTTCAGGTGAGAGTGGAATGTGGGGTAGGGGAAGTAGGTATATTTGGGGAGGTAGGTTGGGGAGGTAAACAGACAAGACAAATAAGATACATACAGGGGCGGAATATGACACGTGGTAGGGGAACACCATTGACGGGGAAGGATGTTTGGAAATCGCAAGCCCATGAGCCCACAGATGGCAACAGTGGAACTGAGATCCCCACCCATGGGCAGTTACCACTGCACCTTCACAGCCCAGAGGGTGGCTTTGCTGGGGGCTGCATAGGAGGGGCAGGCTCACCCGTGAGTTGTGCCACACGTGCCTCAAGCTGGCATAGAGGATCAGCAACTGAACGCTCAATCTCCCTACGCACCACAGCCCGGACCATTCGGAGGGTGATAGGTGGCCCTCCTCTGGCCATGCTTGCAGGGGGGAGGAGCCCCATCCCCTGCAGCGCTTCCACCTGAAGGTGGCACAGGACCAACAGAGGAGGAGGTCCCAGGCTGGGCACTGGACCTGCTGGTGCCAGGTGCCATCACCAGCTGAGGTGGGACAGGTGGGTCCGCTGGGACCGGCCTTCCCATACGTTCTATGTTTAGGAGGATTTAATGACAATATGGGTTGGTAACAGCCAACAGCATTCCAAATTAGTTGTAACAGCATGCAGTAATATTCCCATTAACCCAACACACCGGAGTTCCAACAGTTGAACAGAAAGCATAACACATGCATATATAGAACAACAGGGGACATTCCAACAGCATGCAGGATTGATTGGCGGCAACGGGCCACAAAGATTGCGGTATTTCAACAGGGCACATGCATCAAAGTAAATGCAGATATTTATAAACCAATAGGACATATGCCCTAACAAATGTTTTGAGATTAGACATACCCATTGAGGTGTGGAATTGCATTGTTTATGCACATACAGTAGGGTGTAAAAAAGTACCCCCATTAACAACTTATATGTACTTCTAGTTTACACTACATTCCTATTGACTGCGGGTATATATCCCCTACATGTATTATAACACTAGGCAATGTCCATTAAGTTGTGAAATGGGTATTGCTAGTTCCTTATATACCTGACCTGTATCTGACATACAAACTGTCCAGGATGCAGATGTTACTGCTACGTATTTATGTATTTTATTTATATTTATATATCTACATATCTGGATGTGTTCGGTGACATTATCAGTTATATTTTAACAGCCCCCTACATTTCTAGCAGCACACTGACATTTCTGGGGAGCACAATAACAAGCTACTGGTGTGCCAGATTTACCTATACATGCCAGCCATGAAACAACAGTTGAGGACTGTATATATGCTTAACAGCTACTGGCACTCCCTTCATCCACTTTCTATGGGCCTACCCGAGTGTGGGTTGACAGTGCTTAATACAACACTACTATTTCTATACTGCAAGAGTACAAAAACATTTCAAAGAAAGTGACATGGACACACTCCAGGAATTATACCTTTATTAATTACATTACACACTTTTCTAGAGGCTCTCTCATTTATTTTATATTACAGTGCATGCGGACGACTTATTCAAGACATATCATACCTTTATTAATGGGTTACAACACTCTTTTTCAGGCTCTCTCATTTATTTTATATAACAATACATGCAGAGGAATTATTCAGGACTTATTATACCTTTATTAATGGGTTACAACACTCTTTTTCAGACTCTCTCACGTATTTTACATAACAGTACATGCAGAGAGGTTATTCAAGACTTATTATACCTTTATTATTGGGCTACAACAATTTTTTTTCAGGCTCTCTCACTTATTTTATATAAAAATACATGCAGAATAATTACTAACCTGCCTGGTGGTACAGCCTTAGCAGCCTATCTGCATAGGCATGCTGATACGCAGCACGGACACCTGCAGCTGTGAAGTGAATGAAGTGATATTGAGACATATACCTATCCATAATATCGACTACAATAGCAATTCTTACATACTTCATTCCATGGCTACCTACTCAGTAGTGGGGCATTATGCATCCCATGGGCCTCCTGTATTCAGTTGATCCTACTTGCATCTCTTCAGGTCTGTGTGGTGGTGTCTGACCTGCTCATCAGTCTGAGGGACGCCTGTGGCACTGGTGAGATTATGTGCGAGACGGTTCCCGGCTTCCACTTTGTATTCAATGCCCTGGAACTGGCCCTGCAGGAGTCTGGCATCATGATTATGGACAAGAAGCCAAACCATCACTTTTGACTCCTCAATGCCCCACCATTGCACTCGAAAGCGAGAGCCCTCTCCAACACCAGCCATGCTGCCTGCAGATGGGAGCTACAACCAGTTATGGCAAGTATTCCCACCTATGGAGCTTCAATATGCCTCATTTCCTGCACTTATTTGTGATTGGCCGGATTTGAAAATTCTCAGCTGAGTGCACACCTGCTTAGCACTGGGTAAACTTTGATTAATATGTATATGTGTGTTGGCAGTGCATGAACATCACAAGCTGTCATAGCTTAGTGGTTCAGTACTGTGATTATGGTGCACAGTATCCTGGGTTCGAGGCCTGTCACTGCTTTTTATTTTACTACTGGCCTGACTGGCTAGGAGGTGTGGATGTGTTTAGCTGACTTTGCTCAACTTTGCCCACTGTTGCTCTACATTGCTCGAAGTTGCCTGACGTTGTGCTAGTTAGCACGGTGCGCAGCTTCATGCAAACAAAGCCATTGCACTAGTTAAAGCAGTGCTAAGCTATGAGCAATTATACTTAAATGTGCTTAATACTAGTAAACTTTGCTTAGCAGTGCTTCACTTTGCTTAAGATACGTTACTTATGTATTCATCAGTATGCATAACCAATTCACCTTCTTATATTTGTATAAAATATCGTTCACTACTACATAGGCCATTTCAATGCTTTTTACTAAATTTAAAAGATAAATGTCAGGAATTATTTTTCTATACAGATTTCATACAGAAAATAGAAAGGGGAGTGGAGTGACTCAAACCGGGAATGCCTCCTCTTTGTGCGAAGGCTCTAGCACTACGCTATTGCTATTTGGCTTAATTTGCATATAAGTGTCTTATTATCCTCTTCGATGTCTAAACTGCTAACTGTAGATAAGCAATGGGCAAGTCCGCGCAAACACGCACAAATACGGGCAACTATTTTGGGAATAATAAAAAAAATTATAAGAGTTTTACATTTTATAATTGTACAGGGGTTTAGATTGTGGGGGAGTGTAGTGTTGTGTATATACACATTTGAGTGGACTCGCTCATGTCTTTACATTTGACGATTGTGGGACTTGCAGGGGTCGTGGATTTTTGGACTGCTCGGCAGTCTGACACACCCCCTGCACTCGTGCATGCTCCGTGTTAGCCTTAGAGTTGAGTCAGCGCACCCTCATGAATATGCATGGCGCGCTGACGTCATCCTCTTAGGCTGCAGTTTCCTTGTAAGACTTATTTAGTCTTACATGGAGGATTAGTGAATCCCGGGGGTTATCTATCACTATCCCTTATTTCAAAAATACACTTATGTGGTAATATTCATCCAGACCCAGGTACTTCTAATTGTTTGACAAACACTAACATACATACATACTAACAAACATATCTATTTTTTTCCAGTTTTGGTGTACTATTAGTTAAATCAGGAACAGACTCATTATGAGTCAAAGAAGTCTTAAAAATCGGTTTACAAATAGTCTTCCTATTCTCTATAGTACTAGCTTTTAAATCTAACAGCAAATCGTAGCCATACCCACTATTTAAAAATTCATTTAACATTTCATCCAACTGTATATGGAAAGTTGAGCCAGCTGTATTAAGTCTACTGGCTCTAGCAAACTGAGCATTAACGATCCCTCTAAAGACATGTGGGGCATGCATGCTGTTACTATGTATATATCTACCAGCATGCACATCTTTCTTATAAATGCTAGTATGTAATAATCCACCTTCTAAAACAACTCTCACATCCAGAAATGTGACATCACTGTCAGAAAAGGTCATTTTAAATTTTAAGAAAGTAGTAGTCGTGTTCAAATAATCAATGTAACTCACTAAATCATGAGGAGAACCCTTCCAAATCAAAAACAGTCGTCAACAAACCTCTGGTAAAAACATACACTACTGTTCAAAAATTTAGAACGATCATAAATATACTGCGATTCCCATTGGTGCAAAACCAAATTAGCGTATGTATTAGCTACCGGTGTGCCCATTGCCACACCGGTAAGCTGCAAATACAACTGTTTGTCAAATAAGAAGACATTGTTACTTAAAACTATATCCATTAAGAGACAAACATTTTCAACATAACTTGCTGATAAGGAAGCTTGTGCTGTCAAAAACTCCCTAATGGATTAAATACCGTAACTATTCAGTATCACTGTAAAGAGAGATGTAATATCTAACGTCACAAAGAGATATTCCCCTTTACGTATCTCTGTGACTTGTAAGCCATTGAACCATTCAGATAGCTTAACCAAAAAGTCTCTTGTATCTTTCAGCACATTACTACATTGTACTAAATACGGATGTAATTGTTTTTGTAAATAAATGGAAATTGGCTCTGTTATCCAGCCATTCCCAAACACTATTGGTCTCATAGGTGGATTGTGTAGTGATTTATGAATTTTAGGCAGCCCATATAAGTGTGGGATAACTGGGCAGGGCACCGTAAAAAAATGAAAAAGATCGAAATCAATATCACCACTGACCTGTAAATCGTAAATCATCATGTTAACAGTATTAATATGCTTTTTAACATCACTAGAGCCAATTAGTTTAAAAGCATTGCTCTCATTAAGAAAATTAATTACAGATGACATATATCTATCACGATCCATAATGACTACTATACCCCCTTTATCAGCCTGTTTAATGACAATGTTGTTACTTGCTTCTAAATCTTTCAAGGCTAAAAACTCATTGTAATTCAAATTATAGCATTCTGTCTTAAAAGTATCAGAGTATAACTTTCTTAATTCAACTTCACATAAATCATGGAAGGCAGTGAGGACTGGTGCACTTACTGGTATAAAAGTGCTGCGCCTTTTACAGACAGACTGGTCAAGAATAGACTCTTTAAATAAAATTTTAAGATTTATATTCCTAACAAACTGTTTCAAATCAGTCAAAGCAGATACCAAGTCATCACTAGCTGTAGGTATGAAACTTAGTCCTTTCTGGAATAAAGAAAGGTGCGAAGCATCCAGGACAAATTTAGATAAGTTTAGAGTACCTTTATTTATCGACAGCTCATTTTCCCTTGTCCCATCGGACTGTCATTTTTGCGTTTCAACGAATTTATAGATTGTCTTGTTAAAGACCTGCCCCTCAGTGCATTGCTCTCTTGCACTTTCTCTGGCTGATCTAGTTGAAAGCGTTTTTGGAAAAAATTTAAGACAGACTGTTGGCTTTTTGTCATATGCGACTTTCCACTCTCGTGCTCGTCTCGTATTAACTCCCCACTAGCACTAGTGCCCATTTCCACCGATATCACGTCATCTCTGGAGGTGTGGCTTCAGGCACTTCACCTGATAGGATAATAGGTGTATTTGAAACAAAGTTATTAGTTCTAAACGCTGGAAATTCATTCTTAGAAGTCATATAAGTAGAATCATTCTTAGGCCAAGAGAATATATTAGATATGTTACTACATATAACAACAAAACCCATTTAGTTAAACATATTATTGAAAAAAACTGGATTGTGTTGATGGCGTCCCCTTAGATAAAGAATTTATTGGATAGTAAACCTTATTTCTCTTATAGAAATATGAGAACTTTGTAAAGCAAACTATGTTATAAGGATTTTAATCATGGCTTTAATACACATAGTTTGACTCGCCATGGTACATTTAGGTGTATGAATTGTATATGTTGTGTAGACATCACAGATAATCCTAATCCTTCTTATATTCACCCAATTACTAGAAAGACTTATACGTTTAAGTTAACAACCAACTGTGGTAGTATTAATGTTGTTTATTTAGCAACTTGTGTTGCATGTTCCTCATTTTATGTGGGGAAAACTACACGGAAACTAAAGGAGCATGTTATTGAGCATAAATCTGAATTTAGAAGGGGTATTTAGAAGAATGCCTTATATAAGCACATTAAATCCCAGGATGTAGAACATAGATTTAAATTTAGAGTTATTGATATGGTTATTCCATCCCTTAGAGGTGGAGATATTAATAATTTGTTGGAGATTAAAGAATATGAATGGATTTTAAGGCTTGCGGCTGACCGCTTGCCTGGTTTGAATACTGCTGCTAGTTTGAAACCTATTTTAGTGAAGTTACAACATACTAAATAGTGTAGCTAAGTAAATACAACTAGTATTTATTTATAATTTTGTTATAAAATTGTGTTATATTGTTATATTTAAGATATTATGATTTTATGTGGGTCACATGATTTTGGCTGTGGTCATGTGATCTTTTGGCTCCTATTGAAAGCAAATTGCTTTTACTTATGTTTGTATTAGTATTGAAGAAGGGTGTTTGCCCGAAAGCTTTGCTATTTTATAAAGAATTTTTCTCAACGTTTGGTGTGTGTTTTCTACAGATATTCATCATAACCCAGACCCTACAGACACTACCCTGAACAATAACTCCCTTCTATCTAAACCTGCCAACCCCTCCAACCCACAAAAACAAGTACAATTCTGCTCTATCAACGTCAGGAGCCTTGTAAATAAAGTTCAAGAACTCCATGCTTGGACAGATAACTATACTCCTGACATAGTTACCCTAACTGAAACATGGTTAAAACCACATCATCTGGACAATGAAATCATCCCTCCTGGCTGCAATATCCCTAGATTAGATCAACCTAAAAGAAAAGGAGGAGGAGTCTCCATAATCTATTCCAATTGTATCTCCCAAATCAGTCCCACACTAGACTTACCCTCCTTCTCACCAGCTGAACACCTACTGACCAACTTCAAACTTAACAGTTTCAACACCATAAGTGTTGCAGCACTCTATATTCCCCCTGGTAATAATAGTAACATACTTGAGAGCATCCTATCTCACCTCTCACGTACCATCCACAATGAAATAATTATACTGGGAGATGTAAATATTGATTGGCTTACAATACAAGCTCCCAACACTACTTCCTGTATAAACCTACATGGGTTTGAGCAGCTAATCACAACCCCAACCTACATTAATAAATTTCACCTACCTAGCTCTCTTTTTGACTGGATATTGGTCTCCCACCCTCAAACCTATCATAACTCCCAAACCCTTCCAAATGCCCTCAGCGACCACTGTCCTATAACAGTTACCAGACATACTCCCCACCTTAGCAAACCTAAAAAATTTATTACCACCCGCTCACTTTCGCATTTCTGTCCTAACTCCTTTATTCACCAACTCTCCAAAATTAACTGGTCTTACCTCACCACTCTTCCTTTTGATGAAGCTGTCCACTACTTCAATGCTACATTCCTAAACATTCTTAACTCCCTTGCTCCTCTTTGCATGATTAGAATCAAATCTAATACTGCTCCATGGCTCACTAAATCTACCAGAACCCTCATGAAAGACTGAGATAGGACTTGGAAAATGTGGACTAAAACTAGGACCCCTTCTCGTCTTCAGAAATATAAATAACTCATAAATAAAATAAAACAAATCATCCATTATGACAAAATAAACTTCTACGCCAATCCTCCTTCTACTCTCAAATCAGACCCAAAGACATTTTGGAGCTCTATTAAACAGACTCTTCATCCAGTAAACTCTTTGTCTCCTAACCCATGTCCCAATGCAACACCTAAAGACATAGCCAACAAATTTAACAATCATTTTATAAACTCAATAACCTCCATAATAAACTCTCTCCCCACCAGAAACAACACTAGCACCCCCCACAAACTCTATACCTCTTCCAAACCCTCCTAACTCCTTATCTCTAAAAGCAGCATCAACTAACTATGTAAAGTCATTACTCTCTAAATTTAAACCTTGCTCCCCATCTGTTGACACGCTACCCTCTTACTTCCTGCAGATTGCCTCTGAACATCTTACCTATCCTGTATCCATCTTAATCAACCGATCCATTTCTGTATCCTATGTCCCACTGTATAGAAGAATTTCTTTACTCTACCCATTCGCAAAGGGGGCAACTCCTCAGACATATCCAACTTCAGATCGATTGCAATACTCTCTCCTCTCTCAAAAATCCTAGAGAAATGCATTCACAAGCAGGTAATGCATTATCTTCACCAGGAAAACCTTCTCACACCCACATAGCATGGTTTCCGTCCCAAGCATAGTACAACTACTGCACTCATATCATTCATCAACATAGTCTCCCTAGCTCAGGATAACAATAAACTTGTCTCATGCCTATTCCTTGAACTTTCTAAAGCCTTTGACACTGTCTCTCACCCACTCCTTCTAGATAAATTCACTAGCTTACATTTCTCTCCCCCCTACTATCTCCTGGTTTTCCAGCTATCTCTCTACCCACCAGCAATCAGTTAAATGGCTCTCTGCACTATCCTCCCCTCTCACTGTACAAATGGGAGTCCCCCAAGGGTCCATACTTGGACCACTACTCTTTAATATGTTCGCCAACTTGCTCTACTCATCTTGTCCCCAGTCATCTCGTGTGCAATATGCTGATGACTTGACTGTTATAACCATTGCTGACAACCCAACTGACCTCCACTCAACTACCCAGGCATCCTTCCACACCATTGAGACTTGGCTTAGTGATAACAAACTAATACTTAATCCAAAATAAACTAAGCTCCTACTCTTCCTCCCTAAAAACATCACCACACTCAAAAGTTTACCATCTTATCTTGCAACAACACTATCATCTCAGCTGAATCTAGTACTAAATTGCTAGATGTTACAATAGATGATCAGCTTAAGTTTGATCTCCATATTACTAACTCAGTAAAAAGAACTCATCAGAAACTTGGACACCTTTTCCGTAGCAAGAAATACTTAACTAACACTGCTCGAATAACTCTCTCCCAGGCTTTATTACTCCCAACACTCCTGTACAGCTGCCAAATATTCACAAACCTCAATTCTACACTTATTTCCAAGCTTGAAACTACCTATAATAACATCACCAGAGTTGCAGTTTACTAAACCTACAAGTCACACCACTGCTTATCACTACAGCAACTAGACTGGCTAAAATTCCCTCAGCTGCTCCAACTATACCAACCACAAATCATCCACTCTATCCTCTACCTACCCTCCTTCTGCCCCAGCCTCTCCACTATCATATCCAAATATTCCCCTGCTTAGATGCTGTGCAGCTCAAATCAAGAATTATTAGACATCTACAAACCCAAAACCAAAATAGGCTGCCTTCTCTATAACTATAACCCAGCTATATCCTGGGACCAACTCCCCTTGGAAATAAAATCCCTCCAGCATAGCAAAAGTTTCAAATTAGCCACAAGGAAATACCCAAAAACAAAGTGGTCTTGCCACTGTACCCAACCACCCTGAATCCACCATCCTTTCACCTATTTCATCACCTCACTCTTAATGTATCTCAAACACTATTTCCCTCCCTCTTCTACCTCTTCCCTTCCTCTATCTCCGTCCACTCTCTTAATTCTTACAGTCTCAAAACAACCTACCTGTCTAGTCTGTCTCCTATACTCTACCTCCCCTACATCCTACATCTCCTACTAGCCATTCTTACTTTCATTTCTTGTTTCCAAACTCCTATACAACTAGATCCTACCCACTTTAAATCAGCATCTGCCTAACTATTAACTCATGTTGCTCTAAGCAGCTTAAATAATATTGTAACTAGTCACATTTTCTTCTGCTAATTGTTTAAAACCTTGTTTGTAACAACTCACATACTTGTCTGCCAGTTGTTAATACTCTGTATAACTGAATGGCCTAAGGAGCTTTTATTCTCTCCAGGTCTCTGCTTGTAAGATCCTATAGCTGATTGTTACTACTATGTTACTAAAATTTAATTAATTATTTTTTAGTCTTGAGGAGCTTTTCTCCCCGGGTCTCTGCTGAAAATGAGCCAAAAGCTCAGCCAGACTAACCCGGTTAACAAATGTAAAATAAAATAAATAAAATAAACTCTGTAACTTACTAAAAACATCATACTCAATAAGAAACACTACTGCAGTAATCCCCATAGCAACCCAAACCACAATCTCAGACATTTTGGTCAAATTTAAAAGGAATATTCACTCTGCAACCCTCCAAAAAAACTTATTATCCATCTTCAGTCAGCACAGCACTTGAAACTACCACCCTTACTAATGACTCCTCTCCAAACCCAGCTGAATGTTATCTGCACCCTATTACCACAGAAGCTCTAGTAGCCCCTAGCACTAATGTCTCTACTTTTACCCTGAAACTAATCCCTACTTCCCATATAAAAAAAAACTGCTAAAGAAAATCAAACCAATTTTAACTCTGCTGATTATCTCCCAGCTAAATACCTCAAATTAGCCACCAATACCTAGCCAGTCTGAATTTTTTGTAAAAAGATCCATCCAAAACTGTATGTACCCTCTATCTGGAAATAAAATCTTATATTATCCCCCTTCATAAAGACAGTAACTTCAAAGAAATAAATAATTTATACCTATAATTCTGTCTACTATCTCAAAAATACTGAACAAGTGTGTCTATAAAAAGAGTAATGCAATATCTCTAATAAAAACAACTTTTATCTTATACACAACATTGTTTCTGCCCTGGACATAGCACCATCACTGTTCTACTATCCTTTACATACACTATCAATATAGCCGTGGATAAAGGTAACTGTTTCTCCTTTCTATTCTTAAATACATTAAAAAGGTTTCAGAAGTGTGTCTCATAGTTAACAGCTGCTGCAAATGCCTTTTCTGGGCTTATCTCTGTCTACATTCCAATGTTTCACTAGCTATTTATCTGATAGATTCCAATCCATTAAATCTTATTCCACCCTGTCTTCATACCTACCTATCTCCACTGAGGTACCACATGGTTTTATTTTTGCTACCTTTCTATTAAATATTTTCAGTTAAAATCTGTATGAATCATCTGTATTGGCTAGTCTCATACAATATGCAGATAACGCCACACTCATAGGCTCCTCATACAGCTAACCTATCTTCAATTCTTTACAAAAAAACCATCAGCTCTACTGAAAACTTCCTCCATAACCCCCAACTATTCTTAAACTTTTAAAAACTAAGCTTCTCCTCTTCCTTCCTAAATTGCACACTCAGAACAAAAATAGTTTCAAACTTTCTTCCTTGAGCAACACAGAGATCGAAGTAGTCTCCCATGTAAAACTACAGAATAGCAATGGATGAAAGCATCAGATATGATCTCCATATTCAAAATAATGTAAAAAGACAGCAAACATGGACTATTATATAGATCTAAGAACTTCTTTATTAATAACCAAAATGATCTAGCCACCACTTATCTCTTACCTTCCATTCTGTATGGAACTACCATTTTTATCAAATCATCAGGCCTCTCTAAAAGCAAAGCTACAACAATGCTATAACAAAGTTGCAAGGTTTCCTGTAAACATACCTTATCAAATCCATCACTGCTCAGCACGCAAAGCATTAAACTGGCTAGAACCTCACCACATAACTCATACTCAACCAGTTGAAACTCCCCAAATCCTCACAAATATGGAGGTGGGACTTTGCCTTCCACACCCTTTTACATAAATATACTAACTTCATGGTCTGTCATCCATGGAGAAAGATAAAAATACCATACACCATAACTTGCTGCCAATGAGCAAACACTTACTTATAGAGATGGGGGTCACAGCATGAAGGCAAGGCACAAATGTTTTTCTAGACTAATTTACTTTGAAATTCCTATCATCATAAGATGCTAAGCCACACCACCTGAGATTGTGCATAGCCTTCTACAGTTCTCTATAAAGTGTGATTAAATGAAATGTGTTTTCAACAAAATTAATGTTCAATTAATTTTTTCAATCATTTGTGATTTAGTGAAAATGACATTTAGTGAAATGATTAGCAACCATATGAGAAATATCCCATAGAACATTTCACTGCACTTTCAGAGTTTCTGTACTTAAATGTGGATTGTTGCTTGTAATGTATTGCTTTTATTAATATGAAAATAATTTCATGAAATTTTGAATGGCTTTTTTCTCCTTGAGAAATATATGATATTTAAGTGCATTTAAAATTAGTATTATTGACTTCATGTGTAATCTAGCTCATTTGACATACACAGAATTCCAAAGATTAATCTGATAAATCATTCAGGAATATCTAGGTTCTTTTAATCAAAGGAAAATGAAGAATAACCTAAATGTATCCCTTTCCCCATAAAATATATATACATATTCACTAGAAGATAATGGGGGGTGTTTCTTACCAGAATTACACAACATATTTATGTTGTTGAACCTAATAATTTGAAGCCTGTTTCTTATTTAAGTCTCCATGTCAAAATACAATGTTTCAGTGTTTTTCAAAAATATATTTTTTGATGATTACCGTATGAGAAGTGTAAGTTGTTTTAGTACATAGATATTAGGCCTGGATTCATGAATGCCTGCAAGTCCTGCTTAGCTCATTTGCATGAGGAGCAGTGGCAAGTACACTGTTTGGTATTCTTTAACCAGCTCTTCACGCTGTGCCTTTCTGCAAAAGTAAGCAGTTGAATATGGTAATGAAGGAATAAGTAGGTGAATTATAAGCTAATGAAGCAAATCAATATAGCAGAGTGATTCAGGAACATGGAAAACTTGTGCTTGCATGTTGTGCTCACTTTAGCCCTCAACTCCAATATGCTTTCAAAAATAGCCATTGAGGTATTCAGAAATAAACGTCCAGGCAAACCTCTTAGCTGCCCAGATTTTTTCAGAATGTCCAGATTTTCATCTCATATTTTTGGTCTGTTCCTCATAGAATTTGTGGTTTTCTGACAAATCACAAAGGGCTGAAGTCACTAATGACACCCCCTACTGCCAAATCTCGGCCTAGAAGGCAAAGAGTGTTTTGGCCACCCTTCAAATATAATGGACTTCAAGACATAGAAATTATGGAATGCTACAGGGTGGACAGGGATCCCTTAGAGAAAATAGTCAACATCTGCCACTCTCACTTTTGAGGCCCTGGGGAAGTTGTGGGGAACACATCCCAGTGGAAACAAAGGAATGTGTACCATTATGTTTCTTAGCTGCAGACACATTTTAGAGACCCACAGAGAACATATAATGGGTGTCACATGCCTCAGACTCAAGAATATTATGCCCCTTTCTCAATAAACTGCTGCAACTTGTAAGAGAGTAGATCTGGTTTCAACATATGCCAAATGAGTGAGCTACCAAAATGAAACATTTCTTTGCCATAGCACATTTCTCTGGGGTTTTGGAAGCCATAGGCTGCACACACAAAGAAATAAGAGCCCATCATAGGGAAAAAGGTCAATTAACAGAAAAGATAATCAACTGTTAAGTAGTCTGTAATGCCCAAGGGATCATCTGTAATATGTGCGCAGGTAATTCTGACAGTTTCTAGGACTCCCACATATGGGACACCTGTGACTATTATCTAATGTTTTCTAGGGATGACTTCCCACATGGGCATCTAGTGGAGGATACAGGTTATCCACTGTAATCTTGGCTCATAGCTTTTCAGTGAAAGAAATCTGCACAAAGCCAAAAAAAATGGGGGGAGAATGGCCCAAAAATAATGACAAATTTTAAATATTACTCTTACATTAACTTAGAAAGTTGATAAAATACCAGGTTCTGTATTATCATACATTTTCTGAAGAGTTTGAAGTCTGAATCTCAAATATCTGTCATGATTTAGTGACTTCAGTCATCAATGATTTGCCAGAAAACCACAAATTTTATGAGGAACATTCCAAAAATATGAGTAAAAAATTTGACTATTTTGTGAAAGCCTGAGCAGCTGAGATGTATGGCTTGGCTGATGATACACAAGAGAAACCCACACAACCTCACAGATCAAGGTTACAAAGATGTACAAGCTCAAACTGAAAATGCTATAAAACATGATTTTGGCTTACTGAAGTCATATTTCCAATGTCTAGATACAGCTGGATGTGCACAGCAGTATGGTGCTGTCACCTCTGCCAAAAAAACTGGCAGTCTGTGCCATCTTAGATAATATTATTGTTAGGAAACAGTTGCAGTAATGACAACTAAAAATGACTGCAGTTTGCAGTACCACAGGCAGGGCCGCCAGGGCCAAAAGACACAGATGAGGGGTCAGATAAAGAACAATAAGCTTGAGATGATCATGGCAGACAGATGCATGCATGCACAATATGCTACTGTCCTGACTAATAGCTAGAGAATACAGCACACACTTACTAACTAAGTGAAAAGCTATGAAGCGAAGCACATCCAAACAGCAATAGTGATGCATCAAAATTATTAGCCTTTACCAACCGTGTGCTGTTGGAGTACTGTACTCGACTGAGATACAATGTTGCTCAACTATACAGGAATATCAGCAGTAACATATGGCGGATATATGCTACATAAATTTAAAAAACAATTAAGCAATAAAAGATATATGAAAATGGCTTTACACAGCACATGTTTACAGCCTGTGTGTCAGGCTAAAATGGGTCAATGTCAAACCAATGTACTACATTTAAATTTCACAATTATCCACAGAGATACATGATCGAGCATACATATGCAGCCCTAATAAATAGAAAATACAACATAGCTAGTTAAAATACAAATTATAATATGCATTTCAACAGAGGAAAACAACTATGGGTTGCCGAAACACATAGCTTGGCTGCTCACTACTGTGCATCAGACATAAAAGTCACCCAAATTATTCATCCCCTACAGCAGCTAGGCTATGTCAATATCATCATTAACTGCACAACATGCTGAGCAAGCAATAAATCATAATTAATAGGACAGTAATACTACTAACACAACTATAACTACAGTTAGAAGCACAACCTAATAAAACTCTGTTGAAATGGAGTAGAATAAAAGGGGTGCAATTCAGTAGAATAGTTTTGATGAAAGCAGGCATCAGACTAAGCAAGCATTATCTATGCATCATACCTAGGCAACCTTAAGACACAAAGAAATGTGAAAAGGGCAGAGAACAGTCATCATCACTTGCACAGACTGGTGCTGGGGGTGTTACAGGAGAGTAAATCTGACACAAAAGTGTGTGTGTGTGTGTGTGTGTGTGTGTGTGTGTGTGTGTGTGTGTACGCATGTGTGTGCATGTGTGCGTGTGAGTGTGTGTGTGTGTGTGTGTGTGTGTGTGTGTGTGTGTGATATTAACAGCAAATAATCATTGTCTGAGCCAGTAGCACCAGATGTAAGGAAATCAAATATTAAAAATGTATATAGTCATGTGTGTGTGTGTGTGTGTGTGTGTGTGTGTGTGGCATGGACACGGATAAGATGAGGCATACTGTCTGTGAGTCTATGGGAAGAGAGCCAAATCAATTGTGCTAGCACTATGTCCTAACATCCTGGAGAGCAGTGGATTTAGTTCAGCACTGCCACCACCAACCATGTGAAATACCTCTTTCATGAGCTGCATTGATTGTCAATGATCACAGTTGGACATGTGGGGTGCTATCTGAACAAGAACAATGTCTGCTGGATGAGTTCTCATCATGCCTATGTGTATGATCATGACCACATAGCTATGACCACATAGTTTTCCATGCCTGTGTCTGGATACCTGAATCACTGATGGAGTGGTAGAAGTAGTACCACTACGGGAATGGGATCTGGCACAATCACACTGGCAAACATCTGCAAATGTAGTGGCTCTTCAGCTACATAGATGCTGATCTACCCCTAGCAGATGTTTCGTAACAGACATTGCGCAATCCAGTGTGTCATTCATCCCAGTCCAAGGAATCACACACATGGTTCATCAGGCAGTCTCACACATCAAAATGCACGACATGCAGTACTCTGTCTGTTCCAAGCCATAGTGGAACTTGCCTGTACCTCCTCAATGGCCCTACTTATACATTGCATCACATCTATAGATGCACCACCATTAAGTTGGGAGTGAGGAAAGTATGCCTCCTTTGAGCACCTGTACTGAAATCCCTGTGTGGTACTTCACCCTCATGATGGTTAGGGGAGACTTGGCAAGCTCTGCAGCTAGGATAGTCATACTACCCTGATCAACTATGTCACTAGCAACCTGTACTATATCAGAGGGCTCAGTATCATAGATATGTGTAGCGATATTGACTGAGTACAGTCTCTGGGAAAGGGATGTGTGAGACATGCACTCAGTGTCAGACATACTCCTCTGCAGCCCCAGACTGTGCATCTTCATCTCTTCCATCATGATTAGAGGATGCTGATACTCCGACACCAGGCAGTTGGAGTTTCACAGTGCCAGTGGCAGACTAACCTATGATTATAGCAATAAAACACAACAAAAAGAAGAAATACATGAAAACAATTATCAGACATATATTGCATAACCCCAAGTAAAGCAATAACAAATGCAAGGTACATTTAAAGATCAAAATACAAATGAAGACAATACCCATACCAATTGCAGGTGGTTGGAGAACCTCAATACCAGATGTCCAGGCAAACAAAATGGAGATGGATAGAGGAGCGTCTATCACAAATGGCAAGAACACAACCATCTAATGGGACAACAGTTGTTTATTTCAGGCATATACAACAACAACCTTACCCGCAGCACATTTTCTGAAATGTCACTTTAACATTGCAATGTCCTCCTCAGTTAGAAATGTATTCACATCCTCAGAGAAAAGTATCCATAAACCCATGTCACATAAGTTAAGGATCACTGCAATAGAAAGTGTTATAACTTCATTACAAATACAACTAGGCGAAGTATAGACATCACTCAATAATTTAGGAAAACATACTAAAATCATAGTATTACTTGTAAAGAATATAACATACATTGACAGGAATTGTGATAAAGTTACCAGAAAAGAATGCAATTGCAGCAATTTAACTCATCCAAATAGCAATATCTAAGTTTTGAGGCAATTGCTTGAATCCAAGCTGCCTTCTCTCCTGTGATAGACGTCCCTAGTCCCAGGTTATGCTTATATTGTGTAGATTTACCCCTCAGAATATGTGGAATATGTAAATAAGGTGCTAGCTCTTTATCATTCCTGAATCACCCAATCTGCTGAGCAGGTACACATGGTATGGTTACCTATATGATGCTGTGAACATGTCCTAGCAGTATAAGAGCAGGCATTCAGAACTGTGGCTAGCCAATGGCTTGCAAGTATGACTCAGCAGTACTGCATGACTAATTATATGTTTAACCCTCCTGCTAATTGAACATGCATATACAGATAGTGTATCAAGGAGAATAGGTTTACAGCAACATTTGTCATTAAATTGTCTGACTTAGGAGATAACCTTTATACCACCTTTGTAAAATTATGGTTAAGAAGTAATTGTGCCTCTGAGTAAACTGTGTCTGTAAGTCATGTCAAGTATCAACAACTTAAACACACAAACAGAAAAGTTTAAAAGCAATACAAATTACAATATATCATGCTGTAAACAGAATGAAAGTGAGCAATGCTCACAAAAGAAAGGGAAGAACACACACGTGTTTACTTATGTTTTTATTGTGAAATGCTTCAGTAGCATAACTTGCAAATATCCCATTCATCCAGACTTTTACTGTGAAAAGACAAAGGATAAGTTTGAGAACAGGGTTATATTGGTCTGTTAGTGTAAAATGTTAGAATTACAAAGCTGAGTATATGTGTTCTACTTTCTTTACCTCATAATGTCTGTTTTGATGTGGCAAACACTGTTAATCTTGTCAATGTTTTTAAGTAATGCCATGGTTTCACAGTTCAAATCAAAAGAGGGTTAAGTCTGACTGAAAGCTGGGAACTTTAATGTCAAGGTTTTAGTGGTATAAGACCACAGAGTTGAGAAATCTGGTTCATATTACGTTATGGAAAGATAATGTAATCAAACACTCAAAACATTGAAACAGCCGCATATCGAAGATTTTATTGTGGGGGCTGCACCCCCACACCCCCCGCTAAATATATATTCCAACTCTGAGATCGCACTAAAGTGAGGAAAGGGCAAATATCCCAATCTTCACTGTACTGTGATCCCACAATGCAATCTTTGAAATGCGGCCATTTTGAAGTTCTGAGTGTTTGATTACATTATCTTTCAATGATGTAATAGGAACCCGAGAAATCATCACAGTCATTTTCCTTTTTTGTCTTTGTCCTTTGTGTGTGTCACTTGGCATTGTACTTTGGTGACTCATACCTCTCAACTGTACAGATTTTCACAGAATGTCCAGATTTTTGTCTTTTATTTTTGGTCTGTTTTTCATAAAATTTTGTTTTTTTGGCAAATCATTAGAAAGGCATTGTGGGACGAAGTCAGAAAACTATATACATTTGAGATTCAGACTTTCTGCCTTTCAAAAAATTGCAAAACCTGTTATATTATCAACTTTCTAAGTTTGTAAGATCAATATTTTAAAAGTAACCCTATTTTTGAGCCGTTGTCCCCCCATTATTTATGGCTTTGTCCAGGTTTCTTGCTCTAAGAGGTTAAGAGGTATGGTGACTATCAACAGTCACCAGCAGTGAACAACCATTCACTTTCCAAGTAAAAAACTCAAACATTTAATTTGGAATGCCATCAGTAGCACAAATGAGACTGGTTAAACTTCACTTCAGTCAGTACTGTGGACAGTACCAAGTGCAGAAAATATACACGTTATCTAACTTTCTATGCAGCTCATAGTGTTAATGCTGTAAGATATGAGGAACAGCACCAATAATGCAGGGTTTGATTCCATATTTAGATATTCTGCAATTCATTTTGAAGTTTGTTGGAGCAGACATATTCATGTTCATATATAGCCGACTGATATGGACTGATGCCCTGAAATTTGGTAAAATGAATTACATTTCTGATGTATTATGATTTTGCTAGCATTCATACCTGAGCCATATTTGCCTTTTTCCTCTCTGAGGCATGCCAGTTATTCCTAAAATGCCCATCTATTGCAGTCAATCTATTCAGAAGCTGTACAGAACAGAAAACAGAGAAAACAATCATGAAATACTGCATGTCTTGGCAATCCATGGTATTGTACTGACAGGTGAGGTTCCAGTATACTTACACAACTCAGGACTGATGGCAGTTCTAAATTCTGCCTCTCATCGGCTTAGCCTATTGCACTAGTGACAGCCTTGGCCAAGCTATTTCAAGCCTCAGCCTTGTAATGAAACTTATGGTTGTAGTGCTTTATGAAGGGTACAAGGAGGATCATGGACTCCTCCTGACACCACCTTTGGACCCTAATTGGCGCACCACCCTCCTCATCACCTGCCATGCTTTCTCAAGGATATCTGGAAATATGGCAGGAAATTGATGACCAATTCAGATCTAGTGTTTAGCATTCTGTGCACAAAGACAGACAAACTTACCAACTGTATTTGCATAATATAAAGCAGTCAAATGGCCTGGCAGAGATTTTGGATATAATTGTTTCAAAGTACACTGCTATGTAAGACTTTTAGTGTATTTACACATGATCTACAATTAATTCATGAACTGTTTTTTTGCTAATGATATCTGATTTATATTTAAAATTATATATTGGCACTTCTGGCCTTGCTTTCACATGAGGTGGATATTAATCATATGATACTCTTGTGACAGACAGATTTTACATGCCATTTTTGATTATATATTGGTAGTGGTGGATATTAATCATACAATACTCTTGTGACAGATTTTACATGACATTTTTAATTATACATTGGAAATAGTCTTGTTAATAGATATATTTATAGAAAATGAGACATAATGGGTTTGCTGAAAATATATTTTGTAAACTGTGACTGATAACACCTGGTAATTGAATCCATGACAAAAAAGAATGTTGAATTGCTGCATTCTGTGTATTAACTGCGCTTGTGCACCAACACTGACTCATTATGTATGATTTTTTTTTATTTTCTCAAGTGGATGTGTGGCCATGGTGTTAGAATACATAATTAAGGGAGGTGTGTGTGTGTGTGTGGGGGGGTGTGTGTGTCAAAACACTGTTTTATGTTGTATTTTGTTATGTTGAATATTTTCAATGAATTCTGATCCGTGAAATGGTTACAGTCAACTGGGTTTCAGTCAAATGGGTTTTTAGTCAAATGCTTTTCACTGAAATGAGTTTTCAGGCAATTGGTTTTCAATCAGATGGATTTTCAGTCAGATTCTTTCAAATATTTGATTTTCAGTCAAGTACAGTTCAGTCAAATGATAGTAAACTGTTTTCTGAAACTGTGCAATAGCAATGAGACTGATGTGTTTTATAGCACATTTATGACTTCACATTCATATCTGGATGTGCCAAAGGTTACCATATTAAGTGTATATTTGCATTTGAAATATGAAAATGACAGGGAATTGATGGTATTTTATATGGTTTCTCTCCATCCACCCTAACTCTCTTCATTTTTGACAACATAATTCCTCCTGCAACACAAATGACTATCAGCATGGTAAGCTAAGCTGACTACTGGGTATCAGACCAATGTATTTCACAGGTGGCTGGGGTGGAACCACCAAAGGCAGCATAGACATGCAGCACATCTGGGTCCCAAACTGCCAAACTTGCCTCCACAACTCTTCCACTACCTGGTCCAACTGCATCAGGTAGCTCCACTACAGGGGATGGTGAAGTGATAATCATTAGGAGCAGAAATAGAGAAAGTAGTGATTCCATTTCCCATTGGGAACTGACAATGCTGGTGGTGGACATTCTGGAGAGGGACCACTGTGCCTGAATCAGATAAATTGTAAATGTCCTGCATGAAATAGCCCAATAGATGCCCTCTCTGGTATTGCCCCAGATGTCTGTGACAGGAGACAGTGATGACAGTTCTGAGGTTGAGGACTAGATTCTCACTGTACTCATGCTGGAAAGAGATGCACCTCCAATATCCCCTGCCTATCTGTAATCATGGTGTTCCCCAACTTTTTATGTCCATCAACACCCTATCTGTCTTGTATGCCATGTATGTCTGCACCTGCTATGTAACCTACTCTACCTATCTAACCCTCTTATTCCTAACCAACTATCCCAACATTCCACTTCTTACAATAAAAATGGTCACCTGGCCCACAAAAAAATTATGCCCCGTATATAGCTCTCCACTTTGCCTATGTGTGTGTCTGGCATAATTCATTTGGTCCAGTTGGTAATACAACATTATTAAGTTATTACCACCCACACAAATATAGTGACTTTCCAAAATTATGAAATTATTTTCACAAGTTCAGAGTTATCTTGTGAATAAGTAGACAGCTATGGTACTCTCTTACCACCATTGAACATTTTTCTATTCATTTCCTTTGATCCACCCTCTGCTTGCCCTGTTTTCAATGCTATCCTAATAACTCTTTTCACATGTTTAATATGGCCAAAAAATGGAATCAGATGCAACACACATGGCCAGAGATGGCCCATAAAACTACCCTTCAATTTCTGTCCTCAGCATTTGTGTGATACTTGGCATTGCGCATTAATGGCAAATGTCAGTAAATGGCATTTGAAGTTCTATGGAAAAAAACTGAAGACCTTCGATACACTGGTGTGGCTATTGCCAAGCAACTGTGCTTAGCTTTGCTGTGCTACAGAAATACAGACTGATATCACTATTAAGAACAGTTACTCTATGTTAGGCAGCAGTATGTAATGTAATGTACATCTTATGGGATGTTACAATTGTCATTATTCTGTTTAAACCCGATGCTTGCATTCTTCCTTGCTTCAGACTTTTGTCTGTGTGCCTTCAAATGTGTGAGTTTACTATAAGAAGTATGAGTTACTGGGTGGTCTGCTCAGATATCGCTCAGGTGTGTTGAATACTTTTTGTGTGGTATCTAGGGTTTGAATCAAGAAGTATGTCAAATATAATTTAACGCTTTTTCATATTAATATTATGTGTCAAACTATGTTATTAGCCCACTATTATCTATTTATATCATAATCATGGTCCTACTATTTTCCCCCACTTTCTCCTTATTGAAAACAATGTATTGTACACTTCATGGCAGAATTGTGATGATGACAAATATAAGATTAACACACCACAAAGATGCCTAGAAATGGACATTTAACTAAAACCTTTCTAACTCTCTCTTCCTTTCTCTCTCTCTCTCTGTCTCCCCTTCTGTGACATCAATCTTTGTCCTTAGTATATGCACAATGACTGGCATCCAGCAGCAGTCATAACTGACTGTAAATGACAATTCACATCTAAAGGCAAGAAATAGTGAGCTTTTGCCTTTGGCCACATTAGTCTGTTGCCCTTTGAGAGACAGTTATTAATATATGTATGTATGGATCCAGGTCAGTACATCGACAAGTGAGAAGATTGACATCCACTTCTCCGACACGAAAACACCGACACATGAAATAATCGAAACTGCAAATCATGGACATTCCCTCCTCCGACAAACAAGGACTAAGTAATCCAATGATCGTAACACATGCATAACACTGCCACACTTATTAAAACATGGTAGGCATGATTAGCGAAATTTAAACCTGTTACCTGTTAAATGTCCGTGATTTGCAGTTTCGATTATTTCATGTGTCTGTGTTTTCGTGTCGGAGAAGTGGATGTCGATCTTCTCACTTGTCGATGTACTGACCTGGATCCGTATGTATATATATATATATATATATATATATATATATATATATATATATATATATATATACATACATATATTTATATCCTCCATTTTCCTCCCTTTCTCAGTATCTCCTGGCTTCATTGAATCGTTCTCCCAAAAGAATCCGGAAGAATAGAATGAAATATGGAGAACTGACAATGCTTGATATACTTTGATAATTGCTTAATATTTTTAATATGTCTAAGTTTGTTACTTCCTGATTTTTTTTTAACACTACTGTAATAACTTGCAATTTATATTCCTGTGTATGTCCTATAATTAATGTAACTTGCATATGTCATATGTGAATACTATTGTAATCCACTTTGGAGCTTTTCTCCCCGGATCTCCACTGAAAATGGGCTTTTGGCCCAGCCAGACACTACCCGGTTAAATGAAATAAAATACAATAAATATATAAAATAATTATAACATGTTGAACAGGCTGTAAGATTGACTGTACACCATATTGGATGTTTCAATTGTCATTATTGTTATGAAATATGCTGCACACATACTTCTTTGCTTCATACCGTTTTCATTGTCCCTTCAAGGGAGGCTGTTTTTGCATATGACATTTGCCTTTCTTTGTGGTGTGATCAGCTAATTACCACACTGATAGACTGATGCAGATTGGCAGGTGTTTAAATCTAGAATCAGGTCAAAAATTATGAACATTATCATTACTCATAAAATTTTGCCTTGTTAAATAATGGAAATATATGTTATTCCACCAGCAGAACCCTCTTTGTACTTTCTGTGGTTCACAATTATTGCATCCCTGCTCATACCTTCCCAGCTATAAGTGCTAGATATCTGGTCAATAGAAGAAACAATTGGGGTACAAATTTTAAAACAATAGGCACAAGTATTCATAAGGATTTGGGTAGAAATACTGTAATATTAGATGTTTTGTAGCACTAAAATCTTTTAGATCTCTAACTGTGCCTAACCACAAACCTACTATTTGTAAGAGAAGATTTAAGGTTAAATAATTAATAAGCCATTTCAATGTAAACAAGTCTAATAGAACTATATACACAATATATACAAACACACATAGACGCAAGATGTGCAACCTTAAACACCTCACATAAACCTCCTTAAATGCTCCTATATGTTGTAACAAAGATAAGCCATTGCAAACTATTGTTGCTATAGTTACATATTGCAAAGAAATTAATATGTTGTATGAATCAGTCTATGTATCTACAACTTTACCTTACATTATAGTTTACAATGCTCAGAATATACTGCTGTAAAGAACATAGACTGGCTTGTAAACAGTAAGCTTCAGTCAGATACAATCTCCTATCAGAAGACTTTTTACAAGAGACCATGTCACAGAACAGGACAACACATTAAAGCATGAGTAAATACAACATTGCAGACCATTTTCTTGAATTCCATGGAGAGAGAGAAAAAGAAAACTAGTTATAGCTAGAAATATTCATTAAAGTCTACTTCAAACCATATTAGCTTTTCAATTAGGTAGCATATTATTGAGCAAATTATATACAGAATAACAGCTCCTGATAGCTAATGAAGCTGATTGCTATTAATTTTTGTTGTCAATTAGTTTTAGGTAAGCTAACTGAAAGTTATGGCATTTACCCTGTCTTGATGAGCAGTTGCAGGCTGCCTGTAGAAGGTAGACATCTTTGATGCTGTCAGGGAATGTGCTGCCTTGATTTCCTCGCAGATTTGCTTCTTCCTTTTTTTCCTTTTTTTTCTTTTCCCTTCTTCTTTTGAATCCTTGTAAAACAAGCTGGAACGATGATTACTGACCTGGGACTCCATTACCCAGAGAATCCTTGCAGGAAGGAAGGAAATAGTGCTGTGTCACATCCTAATGTGTCCCTCTGTATAGGACAGGAAGTTGAAAAATGGCCAGAAAAGATGCGGATGTGTTTCCTGGCATGATGGAGATAATTGTTACCTTCCTTAGGGTGGAACTTTGTAACGGGAGCCTCAGCCTGCTAAATGGAGCTTGAACTGGCATCTTTTAACTGCAAATTGGGTTTAAAACTGTACAGAAGGCCGCAAGGGTCATGACAAGACATCCAGAGCATTCCAGACTGCATTTTTCAAAACAGGCCATCTAATGCAGCTTTTAGGTGACATTTTTACTTGCATTTGTCAGCTTATAAGAACAGGAATATAGTGTAAAGCTTTTTAAAGGATTATTTAAAGCTTTGGAAGTACTCCAAATGCCTTAATAAAGGCAGTTTTTACTTTAGAGTTATTTTTGCCTGAGTATTTTTGTTTATTACTTGTAAAAACAAGGGTACTGGGATATTTCATTTAAAATTTTACCTTTTGGTTGACGAGAAAACCACAGTAGGGAGTCAGTTTTTGTCTTGCCTGATTGATAGACATTGTTGTTGTAAAAGGGCATTTTTATCATTTTTATTGGTGATGTCATATAAATGTTGATAAATTCTCTGCTTGATAGCTCTTTTTGTCTTCCCTACATAAAATCCATCACATGACTGACACAGACCAACATAAACAACCCCCTTTGAGTAGCAGTAATACTTTTTCTTTGGTTTAATTTTCCCATAGTTCTTAATGTAAATCTGACTCTTATCAATCATAAATTTACCAGATGCCCCCAGTCTACAAGTTATTGTCAAAATTCCCAGATCACGAATATAGAGTAAGGGGTGATTGGAACATAGTTAGTGACCCCCTAAATGATAGATCCAACAAAAATAACAAACAAAATAAGCATGCTTTAATTGCCTTAGATGAACTAACACTAGAATTCACCTTAGTTGACCCTGCTCTCTCAAACAACCAATTCAGCAATGCTGACAGATTTGCATTTTACTCACCATGCTATAAGTCATGGTCAAGGATTGACTTCTTTCTGATCTCAGAATCCCTCTTAAATGAAAAAACTATTTACACAGACAGTCTGAGACTTCTATCAGATCATTCCAAAATAACTCTGAAGCTTTTCTTCTTAAACAGTACTCCTAAACAAAACACCTACCACTCCTGGTCCCAAAACCCAAATCTTGAAAAGGAAGAAGTAGTTAACGAAATCAACACTATACTGGATGATCTTAATACCGACTTATTAACCTCAGACATTGTTCTAGACATTCTGTGGGCAGCCACACAAGTTAAAACCTTGGGGCTGATGAACCAAAAGGACTCGTATTTTAAAAAACTTGCTAGAGAGAAAAAGACTGGAATTAAACAGAAAATCCAAGAAATTGAAAAATCGCTCAAAGAAAATTTCTGCCCTGAACTTGAAGCCCAACTCATCAACCGACAGAAAGACTTATATCATTTGCATGCTCAAAACCTCTCATTCAGAAAAATGAAACTCCTAGCCAACTACTCCGAAGAGACTCAATAGCCCTCCAGGTTATTAGCTAGACTCACAAAAGCTCAATAAGACCCACCTACAATTTCACAAATTAAACATAATAATGAAATAATCACAAATAATCAAGATATAGTACATATCTTTGAAAATATATATCATAGAGTATATGAACCACAGAAGAAAATAGATCCACAGTCTTAAAACTCCTTCTTTAACACTATTATATTCTCAAAATTTGAAAACAGTTTGAAAATCTAGAATCCCCTCCAAAAACCTGAAGAAATTATGGAAGCAATAAAGAGTCTCAAAAGTAACAAAGCACCAGGTCCTGATGGGTTTACTTCGAATTTTTATAAAAAGTTTTTATTGAAACTTGTCCCTATCCTACTTAAAGTCTTTGATCATATTTATAAACATAGCTTTGCTGATTTATATCTTAACAACTCCAAAACCATCTTTATTCATAAACACAATACTGACAAATCTAATCCGTCAAATTATAGGCCTATTGCACTTATTAATATAGATGTCAAAATTTTGGCTATGACTCTAGCAAATAGAATTAAACAAGTCTTCTATTCAGTTATATCCCCACAGCAATTAGGATTCATTAAGGGAAAACAAACTTGGGACAATGCACTTACCCTAGAAGTGGCTATACAATTTACTGCAAATCACAAACTTTCTCTATACCTTATGGCATTAGATGCCACAAAGGCTTTTGACAGAGTAAACCATGAATTTTTAGTCTTAACTCTACAACAATTCAACTTTCCAGACAGTTTCATAAATATAATTAAAATCTTATATAACTCTTCATATACTATGCTAGTAATCAAAAAGCTACAATCATCAAAAATAAAACTAAATAATGGCACTAGACAGGGCTGTCCCCTCTCACCATACCTCTTTAACATATATATTGAACCCCTATTCCTACACTTAATGCAAAAAAACTTTCATCGTATACCCAACATTCTGGGAAATAGTCTTGCCTTTTCAGCATTTGCAGATGACCTCATTATATATGTCCAGCTTCCCAACACTAATCTTACTAAAGTCCAAAATACAGTTGAAATCTTCTCAAAAACTTCCAACTACGAAATTAACCCCTCAGAATCTGTTATTTTTCCAATTAACCCGAACAGTCATAAAGAAGCTCGGTTTCCCATATCCCAAATAAAGCCAAACTATACTTGTAAATATCTAGGGACAGTATTTGACTATAATCATAAAAACTCCCTACAAAATAACCTCCTTAGAATATGGTCATCCATAGAAAATGATTTAACCAGATGGAAAAACTTGAATTTCCCCTTCTTGTCTAAAATAGCAATACTAAAAATGAATGTTCTACTCAGAATACTGTTCCAGTTTAATTCAGACAATATCATCCCACTAAACTTTTTTAAAAAAATGAACAGAACCTTAACTAAATTTATATTGTTTCCTAAAAATCCTAGAATATCCTTATCAAGAATAATGCTGCCAAAAAACAAGGAAGGACTGGGGATACCAGATTTCAGATTGTATTACGACATAATCTGTGCCAGTAGAATCATACTAATTGCAGACCATAATTCAAATGAAATGATTTGCTTTCCTCAATGGATTGGTCTCTGGCAGGCTCATGTGAAAAGTTGTAAAATAAATCACAAAGCATTACCCTTCATAAATAAATCTTTATAAAAAGACATTAAATTACACAACCTAATTAAGCATAAGATTAATATATTTCAAAAACTACAGAAAACAACTAGTGATCCAAACCACAGCCAAAGAAGTCACTATCATTTGTCAAGAAGTACAGAGTTCTATGCCAAAAGATGAAAAATTCTTTATTGTAGGTAAGCGCTTTTGTGGTGCTACTCTCACCATTTCATCAGACCTTTTACAACAATGCATCACATTACTCTATACTTTATACTAAAATTTGAATCAGCCCATTAACTTAATTGATTCAATTAAATAAGTTAACCTGTTATTAACCCAGGAAAACCTTCTATGAAAGCTATACATAGGGTACACAAGCTCAAATTACTATAAAAACATAAAAGAGATGCATATATAACAAATAACCATGTATATATAAACAACATATATAAAAAAAAACACTTGTAAAAAACACTTATAAAAACACTTGTGTATGCATACTTTTAAACCAGTACTTTCATATAAAAATAGAAATATAAAATAAGTGCATGCATACATTTCTCTCTTTCTGCACCTAACCAAAAGGGTGCTTAGTTATTATTTAATATATAAACATACTAAATGACTTTTGTATGGTCAAATCAAAGGCCTGTTCTGCAAAACAGGTTTAAGAGAGATCCTGTTGTTTAGCCCCTGATCCCTATCTGCTCTAAATCTAATAATCCAGCATGTCTCTGAGGTCTCAGTTCTGTTTATAATGCCCCCCTCTATCATTTTCTCTTATTAATTCTATCACTTGGAAGCTAAATGTATGCTCTGGCCCCTTACTTTGCACATGCTTAGCCAATGCATTTGTCACATTCTGATTCCTAATGAGTAATAAATGTTCTTGTATTCTGAACCTCGATTCCCTGTTGGTTTTTCCTATATAGAAACTCGAACAAACATTACACACTGCTATATATACTAAGTTCTTGCTATTACAGGTAGCTTGAACATTAAATGCATATTCTCTACCTGTATCAGGGTGCATGAAATTATTACTAGCATCTATGTATCTGCACTGATTACATCTAGTGCATGGTAATGTGCCCTTATTGATAGTAACATTTCTACTTGGTGTTTATTTGGCTTCTATGGGATAACATAAATGTCTCTTCAGAGACTTTTTGTTTTGAAAAGAGAAACTTGGTTTTTCTCCTACCATCTCCCTTATATTGGGACCATGTGTCAAGATGGACCAGTGCTTCCTAATGACTACTGTTATAAGGGACATATTACTTGAATATTGAGTAGGTACTCTCAGAACTTTCTTTTTTACTATTGGGTTCTTAATTGTATTATTCCTATTATCCGGGAAATAGGGTTCCCCAGTAGTGTCTCTTAACTTGGCACTCTTATCTATTATGTCAATTGTAATGTGGTCAGTGTAACCCCTCTCTCTAAATCTCTGTCTCAGGTCAGTAATCTCTTGGTCAAAGTCCTCGTCCCTTGCTGTTAACCTTGATGCTCTCAATGTTTGCCCTTTCACAACATTATTAAAAATGTGTCTGGTGTGCATGCTTTCTCGATGCAGAATGATATTTCTATGTCAATACTTTCAATATAATTTAATAGTTATTTGACCCTCTTTTGTCTTAATCACCTTTACATCTAGAAACTCCACTTCCTTATCTGTAACATTCATTTCAAAGGTTATGAAGGATGTGTTGGTGTTAACATTATGGTAAAACCAATCGAGTTCTTCCTGGTTACCATCCCATAACAAAAATAAGTCATTTACGAAAAGCTTGTAGAATATTATCTGGTTCCAAGTGCCATTACTTATACTGTTATTTTCCCATAGGGCCATGACTAAGTTTGTGTAGCTGTTGGCACTAGAAGTGCCCATGGCCACCCCTTCTTTTTGTAAATACAAAATGTGATCAAATAACATAACACTGTTCATGAGCACCTGCTCCATCAATAGACAAATTAATTCTATTTTTGTCTGTGTATACGTGCCATCCTTAGTTAGATATTCCCTTAGCATATCAACTCCCAAATCATGGGGAATTGATGTGAAAAGGGAACGGACATCTAGCGTGACTACTTTCACATTATCCAGAATTAAGTTAGTACTTTTCAAAAAATCATATAATTGGTTTAAGAACTGTTTGGTATCCCTTAAAACAGTTGCATTCTTGTCTTCTAATAGTTTTAGTGTTTTCTCCAAGTATATTCATATCGGTTCTGTTGCCCAATTCTTACCTGAGGCTATGGGCCTTGGGGGGGGGGTTCACTGGGTCCTTGTGTATTTTTGGAATTCCTTGAATAATAGGGGTAAGGGGACTATTCACTTTAAAGTAATTATACAAGTCTTCAGTTATCCGACTGTCTAGTAAGCACTCATATAACACATTTTCCAGTTTTTTGACTTTTGACCCTGACCTGACAGACAGTCATCTCTCCCAAGCAATTAATCACACAACACTTTTGCCCCTTTTAAGAAAATATTATATAACCAGTTAATGATTAATAATAATGCTTACTATACTCCAGAATGTTTAAACTCTTATTTTCCTAACACTTCACCCTTCTGCCCTTTTTGTCCCACAGATAAAGCTGACCTCCTTCACATTCTATGGTACTGTAAATATGCTCAGAATCTATGGAATTCTCTAAGGACCAAACTTAAAAAAATTGGCTATGGCAAATCCACTCTCTCCTTGGAATTTGCTATACTTCATATATGCCATGAGGACATAACATCTACGGATCTCAGGATACAAATTGCTCTCTTCATGTTAATCAAGCTCTATGTTACACAGAACTGGTTAGATTGATCTAAACTAGATTAGGGCAACTTTAAGAACATGGTATCTAAGTATATTTTATCTTATAAACTAACCACTAACATTGTGAATAAGCACCTGAAATACCTCAGGTATTGGAGTATTATCCTTGATTGCATCTTAACATACCAAACAATGTTTTTCTATATTCATTGTCCTTTAGTAGTATTGCCACCAGTCTTCTCATCAGAGTCTTACTCCACTGTGTTCTCTTATGGTTACATGTATATAAGATGCATAGAAAGATGAGAACTATCACGTCTTGTTAAATGTAATTAGAATCTTGTCATTACAGTGTAACACTATTTGTAAATATCCAAAAAGCACACAAAGGAGCAGCACCACAGCAGATATTCAAGCACAATAAGAACTTAATAAATCCAGATAAAAACAGCGAGCGCTTTCACATTAAAAAACATTTCATCAGACTTTCAAGCATCTTACAGCAACTGACAAAATTAAGTAGTAGCTTCAAATGTCAGTAACCTATCACCAAAATGCATCAATTGTGTCATAATTGATTTATTTATTGTGCTTGAATTTCTGCTGTGGTGCTGCTCCTTTGTGTGCTTTTTGGAAATTTCTTTTGTTTCTAAGGGGCACTTTATCCAGGACTGTTGTGTTTTTATTCACTATTTGTAAATAGTTGTATATACAAGTTGTTTATTTTTGTGTGTTTTTTTTTTTCTTTCTCTGTTGGCTTTTCTTGTATTCTATAACACTGTATAGTTATCAAATACATTCTGACTATGTGCAAAAAGCTACAATGTACATTAACAATGTTAATATTCTCATATTTCTCATATGTCTGTTCATCTTGTTCTGCTGTCTATCTATGGCACTCTTCATATTGAGAAAACAAACTTTCAAGATACTTGTCTATTACTAGAATGAACTGTTGTTTCATCTAACTTTGTAAATGGTTTACTTTCAATGTATATATCATCTGTTACTGTATATTGTATTTTACAATTTGTCTAATGTAACAACAAAAAATAAAAAAGATTTGAAAAAAAATAGGCAAAAGTTGAAATCATTGTTTTTATATGCTTATAAGATGCTTGGATTATGTATTTATCTTTAGCATGTATTTTCTGAAGAGTATGAAGTTTGACACATAGATGTAAGTTATCAGGTAGTGAGTTTGCTATTTGGTGATGTGATACAAACAAATGCAATTGTATAAGGAACACTACTGTATGCCTTAAATACAAGGGCAGTGTAACTATGTCTCTATAGTAACCATATAATGAATACTTTACAAAAATGATCATGACACGTATAAATGATGACAAAAAAAACCCATTAACATGACACATATCTGATATGAAATGGCTCATAATCAGAACTTTCTATATGTCTGTACTCCTAATTTGCACAAAACCTGGCATATGGAACCATAGAACACTGCTAATTTCTGTTCTGATTTCAAAACCTCAAAAAATAATTACACATGCACTAATACTTTTCCAGCATTTGAGCAAATACGCTTGTCAGTGGTGTGCTTCATGAAGTGCTTTTGACAAAAAATATGCCAGTGGCCTGTATTACTTGTGAAGGTTTTAATGGCTTGTTGTACTCATGATACAGCAGTTCACTGTGATGCTGTCTAAACACTACATATTGTAAATTAAGTTTGTCCTCCAACACATTACACTTGCAAATGATGTACACTGATGCAGGACCTTTAGACGCAAACTTGCTTAGTGGTACTAAATAGTATCCTTTTATATATTTGACCTGTATGTTTGCATTTGCATTGCACATTGCACAAGCATTATGAAATATTAACAATGACACGCCAAGTAAAGGAGAGTTCCATAAAATGATCCTGAGGTGAGCTTGGTTGACACTCCACTGTTTGACAGCTGTGATTATCATCCATTATATGCATGGTCAATACACCGTAATGTGAAACAACTAGATATCACTTACACTCTACAATGTCCATGAATGAAAGGATATATGAGTTAGCTGCGCAGTATGTAATTACTTGTGATCAAGGCATTGCTGTTTTATCTTTTTGTCATGACATATTCCTTTTCATTCAAACATGATATGCATACCTATCCACCTGGGTCCATTAAAGATGGTATGAGTGTTAATGGCTACCGACCAATCACACGTGAGCAGGAAGGAACTAGTCCAGAGGTTATTAATAGCTCAAAACTTAAAACTAAAAAAGGCCAGCACTCCAGTGAGAGGTTATAATCGACTTGTATTAAGTCAAAAGGTAGTCTGCAGACCGGTTTCGGCCCCAAGCCTTTTTCAATGCATAATACATGAACCCAAAATAAATCACATTTATATAGAAAAAAGTCATAGTCAGCAGGTACATACCATCCAATCAATTAACATTATTATAATTGCTCATTCAGCCAGGAAAAAAAAGACTCCCCCCTTCCCCAGTCTGACAATCCACGTTTTTTCTTTTTTATTCAAAATGTTGTGCCAACCAGCTTTGAAATTCCTATTGCCAAAAACCTTATTAATAACAATAAATTTAAATTAGGCAGTAGGGTGTTGGATAGTATGCTTATACAAAGCATTAGTAGAACATTTAGTTCTAATATTACTAAAATGTTCAGAAATATGTAATCTAATAGGTCTTGGAGTCTGACCTACATCAAATGCTGAACACATAGATACAGCTAACTACACCACCCAAATCTGTATTGCAATTGGCAAATATATTGATATTGAATAAGTGGGACATATATTTACTAGTAAATTCCATCGTCTGGCACCTATGCCTACAAAATGAGCAATGACCACATGGAAAACATCCCTCCAATATTCCACCATCCAAAGTACCCTGAATGGTGTTTGCAGATTTTTTTTTTGTGTTTGTAATGATTAAAAAATTCCCCTAATGTTTTGCCTTTCCTGAAGGAAAAACATCTGGCATCCAAAAGATTACTGAGCTGTTAATCAACTAATAAGATGTCCCAATGTTGTTACACAAGGTCCATAAAACAAAAAGTATTGCATCCATAACTAGTGGTTAGTCTAATGATGTTGTCTGTTCCACCTCTATTAGACTGATATTTTAATAAGTCAGCTCTATATAAAGATTGTACCTCCCTACTAGTCTGGAGGATGAGTGACTTGATATACCCACGTTCCCCAAATCTATCCATCAATTCATGCTGTTGTGATAGAAACTCCTCATTTGTCGAGCAAATTCTACGAACTCTAATGAATTGTGATTTTCAAACGTTTTGAATGATGTGTTTTGGATGACAGCTGGAGGCATGGAGTAGAGTGTTAGAATTGAATGGCTTCCGGTAAACAGAGGTTTCTAATTGTAGATTCAACAATATAACACCTGTTGAAAATGGTTAGCTCAAGGACAAAAATGTGAGGGTCATGAAACCTAACAAAGGAGAGGGCTTGGTGGTGATGAACAGTACAGACTATTATAATTGAATAAACCTTTTGTTGCTTGATGATATTTATTGTGAAGCATCAAGTAATGAGATTCATATAGCATACACAAGAACTGATGGGATAAATATTTGTTATATTAAAATATTTATTGATTTTATAATTTTAAAGTATTTACACAAAGGTTTTATCACAAAATGCATTTTACTGTTTATTTATTCTGAAGCTTGAGAATTAAGGAATTTATGTGTGGATTTTATTGTTTAATTGTTTCTTTGATTTCATTGGACATAGCTTAATTGTTTAATAATTTGGTTCCATATAAAAGAGTGGAATACAAAAGGGATTTTTATCTGATGAAGTTGGAGATGAAAACGTGATACGTGGAAGCGTTATTATTTGATTTCATACCGAAATTCAATAAACTGTGCGTGTCTATTTACTTGGTTCGAGGTGCTTGTGTTTTGGTTATCAGTGACTTTTGCGCCTTCCATTTTTCAGTTTACTTAGATTCATAGTCTTTAGAATCTTTAAGTATAAGTTATGATGTATGAGTGATATATTTAAAACCTGTACATTATTCTGAAAATGACTGGACACATCTTTAATCTGTCTTTGTGAATCTTTTAAGTTAGACAGAGTACGAACTGTTAACTCTGCCTATTGTTTTCATATCACTGTATGCTGTAATGGTAAAATTGCAGTGTTCATTGCCTATGTTTTTACCTAGTGAACTGGTGGTGCATTAGTGTACCATGATGTCTCTCTCTTATAGTAAATGAAACCTTTATCTGTTGTTCATAGATTTACATTTTTGCACTGTTTCTTTTTATTGTATAGCCTATCAAGCATAATGGCTATTTTCTGAAGATTAATTGAAATTGGAACTAAAGAGATAACTCCATAACTGGTCTTGAAGCATAATTATCATATACTCTATTAACTTGTGTCTAAAAAAATCATTTATATTTAGATTTGCTAATAATGCTACTTACCTTTTTAACTTTTATGTGCTGTAATAGATTGTCTGCCTCCTAAATTTGTGTCTGAAATATTCTATGAATATTTATGAGCTATAATAGTTTATTAAAACCTATGCTTTCTGTATTTCAAGTCTATACCATTGCATTGTCTGTTAGTGTCCTTTTAAATTTCCAATGTATAATAATGTAAAGTACACTGTAATCTGTAAACGTGCACTGTAATCTGTAATCTAATTAACAAATTAAGCCTCCCCTGGTATGCCCTGACTGCATTGAATAACTATTACTACCTATTATTTAGATAACTTATCTTAATAAACCCGTAATAAATAATTCTGTCACTTTACCCTTAGCTAATGACTGAATAATGTGAAGGATGATATAGTAGAAATGTATGATGTAATAAGTCTGTTACAATTAAGTCTGTCACTTTATCCTTAACTAATGATTAAATGATATAATTATGTTACTTTACCCTTAAACTAATGACCGAATAATGTGACGTAACCGAGTATGAATGCCATATTCTGAATCTAGACTGAAATGTGATACTGTTTATACTAAACATTTAAACTAGCTGTGTATATTCTGGAAACTATCTAAACTAGTACTAAAAGAATATCTTTTGCAGTGTTAACTGAATACAGAAAAAAGCATAACTGAAAACTGGTACATGTTAAATTCTGAAAACCAAAATATTAGTAGCTTTTAATATCAGTATTGTCTGAACATAGATAGACAGAAAACTAGTACTGTTGAAGAATTGTCTGAAAAATGAGAATATTTTGACAGTGTTACATGAATACAGATACAAAATGAACTGAAATCTGTTTTCCTGTCAGTATTGTCTGAACATAGAAAAACTGAAAACTAGTACTGTTGTACAATTGTCTGAAAACATGAGAACATTTTGACAGTGTTACCTGAACACAGATGAACTGAAATCTGTTATTGTTACATTCTGGAGACTAAATCATTAATATCTTTTTGTCAGTATTCCCTGAACATAGATAAAACATAAACTGAAACTAGTACTGTTATGTAACTGTCTGAAGCATACATACTTGCATTAACTACAGAAAAGTAGTACTTTTAACTGTCTGAAAGCATACATACTTGATTTAACTCATACATTTTAACTTTAAACAAACATTGAAGAAATAGCTGAAACATATAGACAGTCAACTTCTGCACCACAGCTCTTGTCAAATTTTACTCTGCATTATCCCAGTCACTGATGAGGTAAAGGAAGACCTGCTTTAATGTCGAAGTGTCCTTTTTATAGTTAGCCCTTTTAAACCTCTTATTTTCATTTCTTATGCAAGGCTGGGTGACTAAAGTTCTTGATTGTATTTAGTATCATGTCCTTAAAATAACATTTGCATCTTTAACAATTATAAACTGATAGCATTGCTTATTGTCCTGACTTATTTACATTTCTCTGCATGAAATAAACATTTGCAGCTTTAACAATTATAGCATTGCTTATTGTCCTGACCTTATTTACATTTATCTACATGAAATAAACATTTGCTGCTAATAAACTCTTGCAAGTCTGTAAGCAAACTCATAACCTTAAATGAAACTAAATTAGTAATGCGGCACTATGTATTTCTCCACCTATATAAAATTAATTTTAACTGTGGAACTTTTTACATTTACTCTTGTAATCCTCAGATTTTAGCATATTATTCTTTGACTGAAACTCCACCCACTTTCTCAACATAACCATTTCTTTAGCTGACATCATTTAACTTTTCAGTTGTACTGAATGCTGCAAGAATTTATCATTACTGTCTACAATTTTCTTGAATAAATAGTAAAAACTGTAAATGCATTAAATTGATCTTTATCATACTGCATTATGGTATACAGTACTGTTTTTAATTCATCTTGCTAAACTGGCTGTAATCTGATCTGGTCTGTTTGGTAAACTTCAATTTCTGTATGAAATATATACAGTCTTAATCTGATTATATAATGTACTCTGCGCAGGATCTGAACTCTTAACTGTACTGTCACTTTTACAATGTAGCATTGACTTTAAATTTTACATTCTGTAAACTAGCAAAACATTATTTTGTCTCTGTCTATATTAAGATACTGTTTATGCATTGCAACACTTTAATACAAAGTTCTTAACGAATGACTGCTAAGCAAAACAATAACATAAAAAATAAGTTGCGAAGTATGTAACTGTAAACCCTTTAGTCTGCAAATTAATTTGACTGTCATTTCTGCTATACCTTACAAGACATAGATGTATATAGTTACCCTTTTTTTTTAGCTGGCCCGCACCCAATATGTCTTTCTGAGCAGTTTAGCTGTGTCATCTGAACTGGAATTTATTTTATTTTTAACACATAAATCTACATGTTTCTGTCATAACCAATTCTTTATAATCTGTACATTTGCAAAAATCTTGTACAGAGCTGTTACACTTTGAGCTGTTAGTTGCTGTAATCATTGACCCTTTAAATCCTGACAAAACTGCATTTGTGTCCTCTAATAAAGATGTGTAACTGAAGTTGATATGTCTGTAAACAATGAAATATTGTCATTTATTTTAACCTTAGCTATGGAATGCATTCATTTTTTATTTTGTTCTGAAATGGTAGCAATTTTACTTTGTGCTGAAGTTTGTTTTTCAGTTATATTGGAATTTACTTTATCAAAATCTGCACTCTGACCCATCTTATTCCCTCTCAGTGCAATATTTGCACTTGCTTCTGGAAACAGGAAACTATATGAAACAACATGAAATTGAAACATTGCCTGCATGTTATGTACGGTAACTATGTTGATGTCTGTATGTTTAATACTGCAACATAATTCTGCACTATGAATTACATGTACACAAGAATTTGTGCTATTTAAGTCAGAAACTGTACTGATAACCTGCTTCTGTAAGTTATCTCCTTTGCGTTTAGACATAGTTAACATTCTTGAACTAATAACCTTTAACTTTCAAAGAACATTTCTGGAACATAGTTTTTTAGACTGCTTTGCCCAGGTTTTAACTTTAAACCAAAGATTTACTGATGTTTTAACTGTAGAAGAATTACTTGCCATGTTTATACAACAGTAATGCAAATGAAGTTTACTGATGACTTTAACTTTTTTGAGCTGTTAACTAAAAGCTGCGTATTAAGTCTTACATAACTTTATGATCCTGGAAGAATGTGTGCTGTCATCTGTAGCTTATTAACCTTTTCTTGCTTCTTTGCTGTGTGATGCCACACTAGAAAACTGATAGTTTGTGGAGATAGCTGTTAACTGGATAATGTTTTTTTAGGTTCTGAAGGAACGCTGCTGAAGTTTGTTGATTTAGTGCTGGCCTGTTGAAGGTTTTTGAGGCTTTTTCTGAAGCAAATACTGGTAACAGCTGCATTTATTGTATGTAGCAGTCATCTGCTCTATCTGTTTTCTGCATGAAGTAGGGCTCTTACTGAAAGCTCTGCTGTGTAATGAGAAACCGTAGTGCTGTCATTTCTGGTTTATTATATATAGAGTTATATAGAGTTTACAGCATTTAGTTATGGAAAAGCACTGGTATGCTGCTGAAAATTCTATTATGAAACTGACAGACTGGAAATAGTGTCAATGTAAACTATTAATGTAACCTTAAAGTTAAGCTGGCTGCTACACTAAAATTGTACTTGAGAGGGTTACTTACTGCAGCTGTTTCTGTTGAAGTTCTGAAGTGCTGTTGATAAGGTTGCTTGGAATAGTTGCTCTGTAGAACACATGTAGTTGAACGAAACACAGAGTGCTGCACTGGAATGAAAACACTGCTATTTCGTAGTCCGTAGAATACATGTTGAAAGAAAATTCATCTTATTCCTGCTATTCTGTAGATTTTTTTGTAGAACACATGTAGTTTGACTGCTGATGTAATGTTTCTATGGGTTTTTGGGAGTTACTTTAACTGTTTTACCCCATTCATAGTGGCTCACCATTGTAAGAATTGATAAAACTGCACTGTACTGGAATTAACTGGAAACAACTGAAATGAGACTGAAACAAAAGTCTTTATCTGTTAATTACCCAAACTCATGCTGAACAGGTGCCAGTCTCTCCTTTATGGCCCAAGCCTTGTGTACTTTTCAGAATGAATTCTCCAAACATTGTAGTTCACAATATCTGAATACTGTATTCATTAATAGTGCTGATAAATAATAACAATCTGTAGAAATGGTAGTTTGCTGATTAGTATCAAAAGTTACTGCACATCATATTCTGATTGTCCTGAACAATGTAAATTAAAATAGTCTTTATTTGAACTCATCTTCTGTACTCAGGCTTGAGTGCCTGTATATTCACTTAATCTTCTCTGTAATGACAAGTTGAATGAACTAGCTAACCTTAACTGAACTGAACTGCTATCCGAGCACAATAAATTATATTGCTTCAGTCCAGTGATTTTCCTTTGTAAAGCGCATTCACTCCCCCTAACCTTGGTTTTCTCTTATGTGCTTTATTTAATATTCCATTAAGGAACATTCTGTACCTGGCAAGATTGTATCTTTCCCTTGAGAAAAGAACATTCTGTATTTCTGTATGTTCTGTACATTTTGTGCTTATCTTTCCATTCTAATAAACTGTCTTTTTCTGAAACGGAATGCATACATGTCTGACACTACATATTTTACCGTTTCGTCTGCATAAGGTCTAATAACTACTTTAAAATGGAAGTCCTTAATTTAACACTCTACAACATACTGATAATGTTATCCTTTCAAATGTGCTCTATCTCACATTTGTAGTCAGACTTCAACTGTGGCACTGGTGGTTAATGCAATATACTGTAGCTTCTATGTGTGAATCCAGCAATTACTCACTTTTATCAGAGAGAGAGTGTGTGTGTGTGTGTGTGTGTGTGTGTGTGTGTGTGTGTGTGTGTGTGTGTGTGTGTGTGTGTGTGTGTGTGTGTGTGTGTGTGTGTGATCTTGGAACACGTATGAATGACTTCACCTGTAGATCTGAGCAGTAGAGTTACACCAAGAGATGGTTAGACCATCACTTACAGTCCCTTTCAGCTCAAATAATTGATTTGCAACACAATGATGTTGTAATCCTTTGAAATATGCTCTATCTCACCATTATAGTGGGAATTCTCCTGCGGAACTGGTGGTTGATACAATGTATACTAAGCTGTGGAATTAGACAGGTAAGCATTTGAATGCAGCAGTGGCTGATCAGTATCAGTGTGTGTGACTCTAGTGCTAGTTACAAATGGATTCAACCATAGATGTGGTCTGTAAATTTACACCAAGAGAGGGCTCTGCCATTAGATCAGTCCATTTTAGCTCAAACATCTGCTATGGTGAATGCTGATGAGGCCATTTGTTCACATGTGCTCTATCTCACACTTGTAACAAGACTTCTACTGTGGCAACAGAGATTGACATAACTGTCTTTAGCTTGTGGATTTAAGAAGGCAGGTGTTTCAAGTCTAGCATTCTGTAAATATTGTGAGTGTGTGTTACTACATTCATAAGGATGTCTGGATGGGTCTATATTATAACATCAAAGTTTATAAACATCGAATGTTATAATATCAAACCCGTAATGTCAAATGCTGAAAACAGCAAAGGTGCAGGACACCGAATTCTTTCCCAGGGAAAGAATTCGGTGGGCCGTTGCTGTAACTTCGCTGTTTTCAGCGTTTGATATGATGGAACATTATGGGTCGGGTTCAGGTAAGTGTGCGATTGTGTGTAGGTGAGGGTTAGGGGTGGGTTAGGTGAGTTAGGGTTAGGGAGCGGGTCAGTTAAGTGTGCAGTTGTGTGGACGTTAGGGTTAGGGGCGGGTTAGGTGAGTTAGGGTTAGGGTGCGGGTCAGGTAAGTGTGCGATTGTGTGCAGGTTAGGGGGCAGGTTATGTGAGTTAGGGTTAGGGCGTGGGTCAGGTAAGTGTGTGGTTGTGTGTAGATTAGGGTTAGGGGACGAGTTAGGTGAGTTAGGGTTAGGGCGCGGGTGAGGTGAGTGTGCGATAGTGATGGACCTTAAGGTTAGGGTTGGGTTAAGGTAAGTGGATAACTAGTAGTGTATGTAATGCTTAGTTTAGGTATAGGTGTAGGATTTTAAGTGTATGTGTGTGGATTACTGTTTTTTGTGTGTGTTTGTGTTGTGTTTATGTTTCTCGGAATAGCAAATTTTTTCCCTGGGAAAAAAATTCACTATTCTTACTGTTCGATGTTTTCAGATTTCGGTGTTTGGGGTTCAATATTATAACATTTGATGTTTGAAAAATTCGATGTTATAATATAGACCCGTCTGGATTATCCAACACATGTCGTGTGTACACCTGAACTCAGGCAATATATTGACATGTGGAGAGAAGTATTTCACTCTATTTTAAACCACACATATGCCTTGCACACAATGATGTCATACTTTCAAATTTTCTCCTCACACTTCTAAGTCAGACTTTGCCTGTGATGGGTGCAGTTAATACGCAATTCTTTACACTGTGGACTTACATAGGCAGTTGATCAAATTGAGAAAAGACAAATATAATGTGTGTCTAGTGACATGAAACACCAACTTAATATAACATTCTCACAAACTCTTTCCGGGCCTTTTAGGCCTAACCTAGACCTTTCAACACACTGATGATTTCTTTCCATTCAAACAGTCATTGTATGACCCATGTGGTCAGACTTCTCCTGTGGTACACGCACACTGACTTCAATAGCATGTGGAGTTAGGCAGTTGTTCAAATCTGGTAATGTATATGTACAAAACAATAGTGACTTACAAGACTGGCTTACCTAACAAATAAGTGCTACTGATAATTCACAGCTGTGTAAACAGTAAAATGACTAAAAACATTTGGTCCCTCAAAAGAAATTTTAGTGGGTACATGACCGTTCAAAACATTGCTTAGTTCAGAACTTGAAGTGTGTCCTTTCTGATACCTATTCATTAAAATCTCCTGTGGCAAAGACAGGTAATACACAGCCATATAAACCTGATAGACAGGAGTTTGAATCTGCTAATGTCTGCCTGTCATTAGTGACAGGCAGGAGTGGATTACCCCAAACAACGATGTATGATATACTAAAAGGGCCATGATTTTTGAGGCATCAGACTCCACTTTATGAGGGTCACAACTGTTCCAACACACAAAAGTGTGCTTCATAACACACCAGACATGATTATTTCTGTGACAGGTGTTCGAGTCTGGCAAGGTATAACTACTGAGTATGTCCAGAAATGATATTTATCATATGAGTTATATTATTTTGTTCACATCACAGTGGTGAAAGGCAAAAATGGTTAATCATCAGCTTGTGTGACATGCTGCAAAAGAGTCACAAAGTGCAACTGGAATATTATTATATTTTCTTGTAGTTTTGTGGTGGGTTGGGGATGTTAATGTATTCATTGCCATTTTTCCTCATGAATATGCATAGATAATGATGTAGTAAATGCACTCCATTTAGCACAAACCACATTAATTAATCAGTGTTATGAGATAGTTATTGCCATTTGATCTTATTTTTCAAAATGTAATAGGACTAACCTCTCTCAGCTGGGTTCTGCCAATGTCCATGCAAATGTGGTAATACTGTAAGTGAAAAGGCTATCAACATTGTTACAGGCCAATATACAGCTGTTAACATTTGAAGTGTACAGTTTAAGCATTTCACGTCTAACAAAGATGAGAGAAGATGTAGGCTTAGAGTGAAGTATGCATGCTTGTTAATAGTGATTCATTTACAAGCATGTAGGCTTAGCACAACATGTGCATACTTATTAATGAATCCCCATGTCATTTTTATTTCTATTTGTGATCCCTGAAGTCTAATAAGTAAACAGATGCCCCCAGTAGCTAGGAAGACAGTTTACATAGTAACAGACTATATACAAGCTAAACTAATCCTGAAAATGTGTGCCAGGCTATATGAAAAATAGGTTCCCTATTATATGATCAAAGGTGCATTCTTTAAAATGCATCTTGATCGAACTTGAAAGCACGAAACATCAAAATACGGAAATGGCATATAAGTGAATTCTTTCCCTGGGAAAGAAATCGCTTGGCTGCCTTCGTTATTTTGCCATTTTTATCACTGTAGCACAATCTCAGAGTTGGTAGATTTAAGTAGGGGGGTTTGGGGGCACAGCCCTCCATGCTGGGGGGTGTAGGGATGAAGCCCCCCACTTTATGTAATATTTTAAAGTTTTTTTTTCTTTTTTGGAATAGCGATTTTTTTCCCCTGGGAAAAAAATTACTGTTCTAAGTGTTTGGGTTTGTAACCTTTCACTTACATGGGGTCGATAAATCAGTGTTCACTTTTTTAAACATTCGCTGATTTAATATATACCCAAAAATTACCCTTGCATATGTTGTCCTATTAGTTTGAAAATATTTTGATCAGTTTGGGTTGTTAACTTGCCATCCTGTTGAGTGGGACACTTCATGATATTATGCTTGATTAGGTTTTGGCTTTGCTATTTAAGTAAGTTTTCTGAAGTCCTTGTGAAGAGTGCTATGTGGTTTCCATTTTTAAATTTTTTTTTTTAATTTTTTAATTTTTTTTTTTTTTTGGCAGTTTGCTGTGCCATGTTTCCAGTTACACACAATTTCAGATAAGGAGAAGGAATAAGCTACAGAAAGTACTGATTCTTCCTTTTTTCCATGGACATGTGATTTTGGGGATTTATAAAAAAATATCACACACAACAGTCATGTCACTTACTTTCTTATGTGCTTATAATATGTTTATTATAACTATAAATGCTCTATGTATCTTGTTTGCTTATTATTTACTTTTAATATTAATTGCCATTTTGTACTTCATTGCAATTTTATTAGACTGAAAAGAGTCAATAGACTTCATTGTAAATAAATTACATATATGTAAATTTTATATATTTATAAATATATATGTGTGTGTGTATGTATGTGTGAATAATAATAATAAAACAATAACAACAACAACAATAATATTTAAAAAACTCCCCAGAGAACTTGGAACATAAATTACTAATGAATAAATAAATCAACAGATAAATAAATAAATAAATAAATAAATACTTCCTCAGCCAAACAATTAGTAAGAAAAGAGGTCAGTATAATTGAGACTGGGAGTTCATCTAAACATATGAAAAACATCTGAAAAAAAAATGTTTTGTAAAAGTGTGGGACAATTTATACTTTTGACTATTGCATCACAGACAAAATTGCTCTGAAAAGTTTGCACTTCAGTCATTTTCTGAAAAGGTTGAGGATGTAAGTCAACTATATAAAGATCTAGCAGATTTATTTAATAATACTGGCATTGGCTAAATTTGTTTGCTGATTAATCATAATGCGGGTCTAATTAGGAACATAAAAAAAGAAGTTGAAGACATGAACACAACATAATAAATAACTGTGCATATGGCCACCTAGGTTAATGATATTTTTGATAAAGTACAGAGAAATGAAAACAAATTGAGAAACAGAAACATTAAGAAAACTAAAAGGGTAAAATGGCTATGAATAAAATAATTTGTATAAAATAAATGGAGAGACAGAGTTAAAGAAATGCAGTGACATAAAACCAATCAAATGAAAACATTTAAGGCTGTGTCAATAAATAGGAATGTAAATGATGTCACTTTTTTTAAGGAAGAAATAAACCAGCACAGTGGATGAGTCAACCTTGGCATTCACAGGGAATGAGCGAGACAGAGAGAGAGAGAGAGAGAGAGAAAACACACATGAGAGAGTTGACTTCCCACAGAAGCATCTTGTGCATGATGCTAGATATGTCCTGGAAACATGGTTCATGCCACCAGGTAGAAATCCTCATAACTGAGTTGACTACAGTTACAACAATATCCAGCACAAACCAGAAATATCATGTATATTGAGGCTACTGAAGTCACCTTTTTTCCTGCATGGATGCATCCAGTGGTGTCCTGCAGTATAACCTCACCATGTTTGGAAAAGTACTGTGTGTGCTATGTTACAGAATATTATATATACTTCATAGATGCATAGGTTTTTAATAAGCTTATGGTAAGAAGAGACAACCAAGAAGCTCAACCACATAATCTACACTTGGTGGGAGACTTACAGTGTCCCCAGTTAAGAGTACTTTCTCCACATATTCTTGGTGAAAATTTGCAATCACCCAACCAGTTATCCAGACTGGATTTAAAGACTGCCTCAGAAATATTCTGCTTGATAGGTTAGGGCAGCTTATTCCAGAAAAGGGCATATACATTGGTTTAGGTATCTGTCATGCCATCTGGACTTGCAGATGAGATAGTATACAGTTAGGTCTCTAGAATGGGTGTTTGATTTCCCACTTGTCCTGTTTAGCATGAAGAGTGAAGGGAACATTATACCTTATGAGTCTGTATAACACAGAGTGGAATGATAAGAGTCTTTAGTCTATTAAAGTAACTAATGGTACTGAAAACTTAAATGTTTTTGATGAAGTAACACTGAAGTCTCTAAAGCTGGTTTAGGTATTTCATAGGTTCATAGGTTCATAGGCACTAGGCTATCAGCCCTGGGGCCTATACAAGCCCAGCCAAAATGTACCCTGGCTTTTGCCACCCAAGAAAATGATTTTCCTGTGCCGCTGTCGAGCAGAGCCACAGAGGTTATCCCTGGGGTGAATTTCCTATTTCCCATCCAATCATCAAAGATTTTTCTTGAAGAGTGCTAAAGAGGCGCTTTGTTTGATATAGATAGGTAGTTTAATCCAGAGTATGGGAAGTCCCTGGGACAGGAATCTATCCCTCCAGCATGTTCTGTTTATTGTAGTGACAAGGTTTAGGTCTCTAGGGCGTGTAGCTCAGAGGGATTGGGATTTTTTAAGTGGAGCATGTCCAACAGCTCTGGGTTTGACATAGCTTTGTATGTTAGGCAGAGATCACCTCTGAGTATGCAATATGCAACAGAGTAAAGCTGGAGTTTTTTTAGATGGTCTGTGTAGGGCATCTGTTTGAGGCTGGTAATCCTCTTTATGAAGTATTTCTGCAGCCTTTCCAGTTGTTGTAGATGTCTTGTGAGGTACATACCAAAAGGGGCGTTGTACTCTATAATCGATCTAATGAGTGATGAGTAGAGGGGAACAATGACCTCTTTTTTTCTGGATGAGAAACCTTTTCTGATGAGGTGTGCCATGTAGAAGGATTTCCTGACTACTGTGGCAATGTGATTATCAAAGGAGAGACTACTGTCCATCTGTGTCCCAAGGTCTCTTATCACACTTTCGGTGTTAAGTATACTACCACCTATGTTGTAGTTCATGGGTACAGAGTTTTTACCAAAGGGGATGACAATGCACTTTTTGGCATTGAGCTTGAGGCCATGGCTTTGACACCAGGCATCTGTCTCAGTGAGGCCCTTTTGTAGGATGTCCACATCTTTAGGAGTTTCGATTATGGCTCCTAGTTTGCAGTCATCTGTAAACTTCATTAGCCAAAGACCTTCTGTGTTAGCCTGTACTTCAGAGAAGTAGATACCAAACAGGAGAGGACCCAGGACTGAACCCTGTGGTACTCCACTTGTCACTGGTCTGAAGTCGGATTTGGAGTCTGCTACTTTCACAGTGTGGGTTCTGTCAGTGAGCCAGTTGGCAACCCATCTTGTGACATAGGGATTTATAACTAGTTTAGTGAGTTTATCTATAATTCCAGAGTGGGGGATGGTGTCGAATGCCTTGGCAAGATCTAGATAGGCTGTGTGAATCACCTTACCCTTGTCTACGGCTTTGGTGACTGCTTCAAAGAAGTCTATCAGGTTTAGGAGACATGATCTGCCTTTTACAAACCTGAACTGGGTGGGGTCCAGAGTTTGGAGATTACCAATGTCTTTGTTTATAAGTTCCATGATGATACATTCCATGGCCTTGCAGACCAGGCTCGTCAGGCTAATGGGGCTGTAGTTCCCAGGGTCTGTGGTGGCGCCCCCCTTGTGGAGTGGGATAACCGTCGCTGTGTGCTATTCAGCAGGCACAAAGCCTGAGGTGAGGCTATGATTGAACATGGTACTTAGGTGGGGTGCCAGTTCGTTCTGTAGTTCATTTAGAATGCAGCCTGGGGTGTTGTCTGGTCCCATGGATGCTGTGTTCTTGGCTTTGGAGAGTGTGCTTTTTACCTGTGCAACTGTGATTACAGGAACTTTGCATTCTTCCTATATAGAGATGGGCTCTTTAGGGGGTGAGAGGGGGGTAAAGTTAGCACTGAACCTATCTGCCAGGATGTTGGCAATATCAGTTGGGTCTGTATATTTAGTGCCATTTTGCTGTAACTCACAGCAGATCTGAGTGTTGCCATTGAGATTCTTGACATAGCTATAGAATGCTTGTGGTTGTTTTTAGAATCAGTGGTGATTTTGTTTTCATAACTAGCTTTGGAAGATTTTATCAGGGATCACAGAATCTTACTGAGGCTGACCAGGGAGCTCCTCCACTCATGGGATTTTATTCTCTTTTGCAACAGTTTCTTCCTTCTGTTGTACAGTTTGTTTATGGCAGGGGACCACCAGATTGGCTTCCTTTTTTTGGAGGATAGTGCCTTGGTTCTGTTTGGGATAGCATGATCCATGCACTCATGTAAGTGCTTATAAAGTGCAATTGTGTAGGATTCAGTAGTCGTAACTGTATTGTCCATCTGCATGGGTGTCATGAAGTTCGCCACTTCTGTCTTAAGAAGAATGAAGTTGGCTTTGGAGAAATTTTTTACCATGGTTTCCTTAATGGGGGTGGGGGCAGGTTGTGGATATCTAGGGTAATTAGCTTATGGTCGGATCGGACAATGAGTGTTGACTTCAGGTGTGGAACTCTGCTCACTCATGTTGGTAATGGCTAGATCTAGGATATTGTTGCCCCTAATGGGGGTGTGGATAAGTTGATCCAGGCATTGAAGTTTATGAATTCCAGAAAGCATTGAGCGAAGGAGTTGGTACATGAGTAGTTTTCCCAGTTAATGGTGGGGTAGTTGAAATCACCAATTATTAGGGCATTTGGTTGAACCCTAATATTTTCCAGTACATCAAGAAAAGAGGAGTGGGAATCCTGGGGCATGGTGGGTGATCTGTAGCAAGCTACAATTTGGATTGCAGTTTTGCCCAGAGTTAGTTGCACTTGGATAACCTCAGCTGCATTATGCTGAGTAACTAGCCTGGAGGTGTGGATATCCTTAATGAATATGGACACACCTCCACCTTTGGTGTTCCAGTCCAGGTTACATGGCCGAAAAGTGTGGTATGAGTTATAGCCTGGTAGTGCAGGGGTGCTCTGTGGAGCCTTGAACCAGGTCTCAGTCACTGCACAGATATTGATGTTCTCTATTTTAAGGAGTGCCTTGAGTGAGTGCATTTTGAGATTTAGACTTCTAGCATTGAGTAGCATCACCCTTAGTTTTTGCTTACCTGTTCCTGTTACAGTGGTGAATTTGTCATTTGAACCTTGCCTAAAAAAAGGCACTATAGGGGTGGCAAGAACCTTAGCCAGTATCCGGAATCCCAGGGGTGACAGGTACAGGCCATCTCTGGCAAAGCATCGTGGTCTGTTGACCATGTCATCCCAGGCAGACAGATACCGGATCCCTTTAGAATGGCACCAGAAGCTTAGGCAATTGTTGAAGTCAATCATTTTGTCTTTGTACTGCATCATCCTTCTGGGTGATGGCAGAATGCTACTCAGAGCTAGGGTCATACCTGCCTGGGCTACAAGATCAGAGAGCTCTTCCATGTCTCTTTTCATGTAGTCCAGGGAGGTACATCTCAGGTTGTTCACACCAACATGGACAATGACAGAGTCATATTTGTACTTGTTGTGGAGTGACCTGAGGGCATGGGTTATGTGGCGGATCCTGGCATCCGACAGGCAGCTGACAGTAACCTTCTCCTTGTTTAGCCTGGTGAGTGGGACATCAGTGTGCCTGACTATAGAGTCACCTATGACTAGTGTGTTGGGTACGTTGTTTTGCCTTATTGGCTGTGGTTGAGTGGCACACTGAGTCTGCGGGCTATGTGTCATTTGGGTTGTGTTGGGGGATGGAGGTTGCTTGCGTTTCTGCTTTGGAGGTCTCTGTTGCTTAGGCAGATTATTATTGAGAGCCTCTGCAAATGTTTTTTTGTTACTATGTGTGGATTTTGGTGGTGTAGATTTAGTGAGACTATGTGATGAGTGTGGTGTGGTGCATGTGTTTACCTTCTCCTCCTGACTGTCAAGTTCAGTCTTAGTTGGAGAGAGCTTTACCTCCAATTTGGTTAGATAAGTGCATTTCTCACAGGTTGTAGTGTTGGGTGGTAGGAGGAGAGGGTTGTCTGTGTACATGAGGCAATTTCTACATTGCCCCAAGATGCCCAGATTCATCAGATAGACAGGAGAGAACACTGGGAGCTGACCCGTGGACATGCCTGAATAAAAAACTGTTTTCCTCTAGATAAGAGGAAAGTGAGTACAAGAGCTGTTTTTCTCTAAGCAAGTGAGGAAAGTAAGTACCAAAACTGTTTTCCTCTAGGTAATGAGGAAGGTTGAGTGCTGTAGTAATTAGTAGGTTATTTAGTGCTTACAAGTTCTGAACAAGTGCTGATCACGAATAAGCAAATTCAAGTGCTAAAACTAAGAATCTGTATCTGGACTAAACTAGTTACAGGAAAGGGGGGGAAAGTGCAAATGCGGTCTTTTAAATCAGAAAGTTGAGAGAGATGGAAAAACTGCCCAAACAGCCAATAAATACAATTTCTGGGCCAGAACCACTCCTTATGTGGTAGATAGGTTACCTAGTGCTTACCACTCCCACTGATAAGCTAGAAGGCTTCCCACCAACACAGAAAGTTTGCTGGGGGGGCTCTGAAGCTTACATACAGTCCTGGATACAGCAAATCTGAATTTGGTAAGATATATGCCAAAGGGCACATCACATTCAATGACAGGCCTAATAAGGGGTGGTTAAAGTGAGATTATGACTTTGACCTTGAGAGGATGCCACTAAGGATAAGCAGTGCAAGGTTGAAGTATTTTCTAACCTCCACAGAGGCACAGTGATAGGAGTGTCTGTTATCAAAATATGTACCCAAGCCTCTGATGACTGTGTCAGATTTAATGGATATTATCTATATAGTAACACCAAGGATGCTAGATGTATCAAGCTATGCTGCATTTCTTGGTGTTAAGGGTAGTTGCATGATTGATATGCAAAGCATTTGTTTAGTTCAGCCCTGGTTAGAGCATTTGAGTATCAGAATGGGATTTGATAGCCAAAGTCCCTTTATATCAACTTTAATATCACATAGATATATACCAAAGAGGAGGGGTCCCAGGACAGAGCCTTAATGGATACCACTAATAACATTTTTTCTGTCCTGAGCAAATCATCATCATCATCATCATCATCCCCTTTTTCCCATTTTTCTACATGTGGTCAGGTTATCGTGTTAACTCGATTCAGTGCCACACTCCTGCCTTCTTCAACACTCATGCCTGACTGCCACAGATCTTCTTTCACACAATCCATCCACCTCTTTGCTGGATGTCCTTGCTTCCTTTTACCTTCTTCCTCTCTGTCCCAAATCTTCCTCACCAGATTGTCTTCTCATTTTCTACACACGTGCCCAAACCACCGTAATCTGTTCTCTTTGATCTTTTCTGCAATTGGAGCTACTTTGGCTTTTGCTCTTATGTCCTTATTTCTTCATCTGCCCCATAGTGTGCATCCTATCACCTTTCTCAGGCACTTCATTTCCATTACCTTTAGCTTCTTCAACTGTTCTGCCTTTACTGCCCAGGTTTCTGTACCATACAGTAGTACTGGTCGCACCACCGTCTTGTACTCCTTACTTTTCAGCTTCTTTGGCATTCTTCTGTCATAGACTACACCTGATACTCTATGCCAGTTGGGTGCAGCCCCTCTGATTCTGGCTTTGACCTCTTCATTCAGACTACCCTTCTCCTCAACTACTCCTCCCAGATACTTGAAGCTGTTTACCTGTTCCACTATCTTACCTTCTATCTCTATTTTCAGCCTCTTCTGATTTCCCCAATTTGTTGCCATTACCACAGTCTTATCTGTGCTTAGTTTCATTACATGTGCCTTCAGATTTGCATTCCATTCTCCTATCCTTTGCTGAAGTTGTAGCTCAGAGTCTGCCTGTACTGCCACATCATCTGCATACAGCAGCTTTGTTGATCAATCCCCTCCAACCTGTTTGCTAATGTAGTCCATCACCTGTATGAACAGTAGTGAGCTCAGAACTGAACCCTGATGTACAACCACACCCACTGGGAACCCCTCTGTGAGGCTGAACGCTCTTCGTACTTGAGTCATTGGGTCCTTGTACATAGTCCTGAGCAAATACCCGTATCTTAATGGTATTGGTTCTGACAGCCAATTACCAAACCAGTGAACTATGTATGGACTAATGTTTGGTTGAGAGAGTTTATCAATAATCAAGCATGGGGGACTGTGTCAAATGCATTGGAAAAGTCTAAATAAACAGTGTGGGTTGGATGCCCCTTGTCTGTGGCCTCAGTAATCCTTTCAAAGAACTCAACTAGGTTAAACAGGAATGATCTGCCTTTTATAAAGCTGAACTGTTTTGCATCAAGGGATAAAAGACAACCTGTATTATTGCATATTTGTTTAGCTATAATACAGTCCAAAGTCTTACAAATAATAGTAGTGAGAGTAATATGCCTCAATTTCTCAGGGTCAGTAGAGAGACCACTTTTATGCAAGAGCACCAAAACTGCCATTTGCCACTCCTTGGGGATATAACTATATAACTAGTAGAGTGTCTCAGGTTGAAGAGTTGTTGGGTTCTTTTTTTTTTTTCTTTTTTTTTTTTTTTGCTGAGCAGGACTTTTACACTTCTCAGCAGGCATCCAGGTATATCATCAATATCCATGGATGTAGTGTTCTGGAAAGTGCCAAAAGGACTTTTTCCAAATGATCTAAGGATAGGTGAATTTGAATAGAGGGGAGAGAGGAAACTGTGTCTGGAGTAAAGTTGAAAAGCTTTTGTCCTCAAGAATATTAGCTATGCCTTTGGGGTAAGAGAAAGAGGTACCATTTGAGATAAATTAAGTACAGAATTGTAGGCTACTTCTAATCTCCCTAATATAGCTGAAGAAGGTCATATAGTTATCTTTTGAGTTAGTTGCAATCCTAACTTCCTCATTGACCTTACATTTTCTAATGGTAAGTTTGAGAGGCTTACCAGCTTTATATCCCTTTCATGTGATGAGGTGGACATCTTTTAATGATGGCCCAGAGCATTTTCATTTTATTATAGAGATTGTTGGTGCAATAGTTCCACCATTTCGGTTTAGTTCTAAACTTGCCATTATGTTAACTCTGTTCTTGTATGGATGCCTTAGTGCATCCATCCACGAGGGGGTAAAGTTCAGATCAGTACACAACATGTTCATTTACTCAGTTACAAGATTTGTCAAGGACCTATATCAGTTGTTTTTGTCAATAAGATTAGCAAATAGTAAATAACTGTTCTTGCAGTAATCACTGACTATAGAGGAGTTAGCAGGGGCCAGAAACCAGGTTTTTATAGACAAAATCACTATGACTATGGAGACAGCAACAAGATGGCTGGTACAAATGGGAGCAATGTTTATGAGGACAAGGTCAAGAAGATTAACACTTCTGGTGGGTAGGAGGACAGGACAATTTGGTCAAGTGCATTGGCATTTATGAAGTCCAAAATCTCTGCACATATTTGGTGTTGGTAGTAAATATTTGCCACTTAATGTGTGGATTATAGAAATCACCCATAAGAAAGGTATTTGGTTTGACTGCTAACATGTTTAAAAGGGATCATATAGGGATCTCTAACCGACTATAATGTGTAATTAATTTTGTTGAATGGAATTAGGACTTCAATCATTTCCTGATTTGTAGCATGTAAAATCCAATGAGAAACAATACAATTATGAAGAAATACAGATATTCCCTCACAGTTACCAGAATGCACAGTAAGTGTTGTACCCTAGAATGCAGTGAGTGCTATTACTGCAATTGAATCAGATTTTTAGAAAGATATAGTTAGATAGCAACAGAAATAATGTTAGAAGTAAAAGCTAATAGTAGATGTGACTAAAAACAACAACATCTTACTAGGGTCTGATAGCAAAAATCACAATGTAAAATGTCTGTTGTGTGTCTGTTCAAAACCCAAACCTCTCTTCTATTCTGACTGATAAGTTGCCTGCTCTAGAACTGACCATAAGGGGCATGTCTATGAGAAATACATGTCAGCATTACATGTATCATGGAGAGTATTTTCTGAGGCTAAATGTTTAGACAAAACTTTGAGTGCATTATGGAAATAAATTCATACCACAAATTAAATGCTGAAATGGGAGGCAAGGCATGCAACACATGACTGTAAAGAGTAGAAAGGGCCCAGAGTCATCAATGGCTAAGTTGGAGGTGTGGTATTTCTGAGTTATGGCATTATTTTTGCAAGGGTACACTGCTCTAGGTTTCATATAGTGAAGACAAAAGACAAAGAACACTACATTGATAAAAATGGCAATGATGAGGTGGGAGACGTTCCTGAAATTATGTTAAGGAACCCAGAAAATGGAAATGAAAATAAAATGGATAATTATGAAATGTATGGGAACACTTTTATATAGATGGAGTGAAGCAATTACAGGATTTACAATGAGTCAATAGTCTCAGTCTCAAGAAAAAAAAAAGGTTAAACCATAGGAATTGTGAGTAAAAAAGAGGGGAACAAAATACAGCTTACAGTTTTGTGTGACCTGGTAAAGCTACAGGAAGACACAATAACTGATATTAGAAAAAAACACCAAGCAAGTGTTTAAACACACCAGACTACAAAGCCAGTGAAAACGATGCCACCAATCTCGTATTAAATAGTTTATTCGCACTGAATAACACTCTGGCACCTTGGCACAGCCTTCCTAGAGTTACAAAATATGCCACACCATATAGCCATATATATGCACACATATATTCACTAAAATACAATTAAACAATTATCTAATTAATCAACCATCAATTAAAATACTTATATATACATTTTAAAGAAACATTCTCCAGTTACATTCACTGTTTAGACCCGCTGGAGAATGAGATAGTGTATTAAATTTAAAAATATATAAAGTTTATTTGTACAATAAATTCTTTTTCATTAACACTACATCTGTTTCTGAAATATGTTCCAAAATACAAGCTTCTAACAGTGAAAATTCACTACTATGACAAGTAAAAAAATGTAAAGCTATAGGGCTCATAGCATTATTATTTTTAATGTCTCTAATATGTTCCTGCAACCGTAGCTTGAATATTCTTTTAGTCTCCCCTATATAAAACAAATTACAGGGGCAAGACAGAGCATATACCACTTATTTAGTTATACATGGAAAAGCAGAAGTGGAACAAAATTTTGCACCATTTATTCTATCAAAACATTTGGTAATGTTGGGGCAAACCAAACACATTCCACAAGGGAAGGTATCACATTCCATAACCTGTAGGTTTAAGTTTTCACCAGGTGAAACAAGTCCATTGTGTACCACCATGTCTTTAATATTTCTACTCTTAAAAGAGATATTTACAGTTCTACACATATTTTTATCCTTCCATATTAATTAAATAGGGCCAATAATATCTAATGACAGCAATACATTTCTCACTTACGATATTATATGCAGTAACAAAATAAACTTTTCTACACTCCTGCACAGTATTAAACTCTCTATTATTTATCTTATTTACTAAAGGCCTATTATGAAATAAGCTAGTATCTATTATTTTATGAAGGGCATCTAAAATAATATTCTCATCATACCCCCTTTGCTTGAAGTTAATACATGTTTTTATTATTTCCTTTTTCTAGGCCCATTTCATTGTTACATAGCCTGCTAACTCTCAATAATTCATTATAAGGTAGTGCCTTCAAAGTATGTGGTGGATGGCAACTACTACTATCCAAAATATTATAATCTCCAGTTCCCTTAGTGGGTATGTTAGTTACTATATTATTGTTCCTAATAGTCAAAGTGTTATCCAGATAGTTAACTGTTTTTCCTATCTGTAAGCCATCAAATTTTATCTGAAAATGATTTGCATCTAAATTATTTAGAAACTGTGGGACTATTTCAGCAACCCCCTTCCATATAAAAATCAAGTCATCTATATATCTACAATATAAAATAACATAACTAATAAAAGAATTCAGTCTGTACAAAAACTGAACTTCAAAAGGGCCCATGAACAGGTTAGCATACATGGGTGCAAAAGATGCACCCGTGGCAGTACCTTGTACTTGATGGTAAATGAGCTTATTAAACTCAAAAAAAATTATTCGTCAAACAAAAATATAATAATTCTATTACATAATTGCTAACAGGGCTATCACCTATAAAAAATTTAACAGCTTCCATACCTAACTCATGGGTAATACTTGTATAGAGACTTTTTACATCTATACCTATCCAGTAATATTCTTCATCACATTTAACATTCTTTATTTTATCCAAAATATTGGAAGTGTCTTTAATATAAGAATTTAACTTAACTAAATAGTCCAAAAGAAAGGAATGTAAAACAATTCCCATATTATGGAGAACATAATTCTGTGCTGCTACTATGGGTCTACCTGGGTGGGTGGGGGACTCACATTTTTATGTGTCTTTGGCAGACGATAGAATTTAGCTATTGAGCTTTCTTCTACATTAAATTTATTTAGAGCATCTTTTCTTGTAAAATAGCACAATATTAGGCCTTTAGCTACTAGTTCTTTAAAACATATTATAGCTTGATAAAAAACATCAATATATACTGCCCTATATACTTGGCCATCAGATAAATGGTCCATATACATTTTCAGGTATTTTTTCCAGTGCATAACAACACTTTTTCTATCTTTATCTGAGGGTTTTATAATTATGTCTGATCTTTTACATAAATTTAATAAAGGCAACCATTCATTCTTACTCATATTATACAAAATGTTTTTCTTCTCAGAAGAAAAATCTTTCAGAACTTTCTCTAATGCAAAATTAAGCATCTTAGAAAATTGCAAAATCACCTGGTTGTTAAATGCAGGTATAAAAGTGATAATAATTGATATTCCTTGATATTTTTACATCCAGCTGATACTGCAGTAACAAAATTGTCTGCTGGTAGGTCATGAGTAGAAGATATTCGCAATGAACCAGGAAATGATCAAATACAGCTATCTGACTCATATGGAACATGATGTACTACTGACATATTATCTGAATATGAAAAGGCATGAGATATGGAGTTCAAAAGTTAATGATGATTTTAAAGAACTTAATAGTGTCCAAATATGCACCCTCAATCAAACTCCAAAGGAAATAACAACCTAAGCACATTATATAGCCAGAGGGTTTGAAGAAATTTGCAGAAAAGGCCATCCACAACTTTCATTAGCATATGCATCTGGAGGTTTTCCTCCCCTTTACACAGGGACTTGCCAAAAGTAGTGAAACATGCATTCCACTGAGATTACATTTGAATATTTTTAACCTATGATGTTTATGTGACTCAAGAAGCATAGACAATTGTGGACACTCCAGAAATATACTTATCATCTGGGAGATGTTTCACTGCACTGGTATAAAAAAGTGAAATACATTATTAGGTAGGCAGGAAGGATAATCTCAGAGGTTGACTATGCTGTGTTGTAGTGGCTAGAGAAGAAGATGAATGTTAGGGGGTTACTTGCCCGTCTTGTAGATCATTCTGTATGGGATGGTTCATAAAGCTTTACCATTTCATTTACTCCTTACCTAAAAGCTACCTTTCACTTTGACTATGAAGAGCATGATCAGCTTTACTATGTAGGATCAGACTGTCTACTATTGATGGAATGGTGTTGGTACTCCAAGAGATCTATATAAAAAATAGTCATTCTATCATTATGAAGCTATATCAGACAGTGTAGTGGGATGCTCCTCTGCCTTAGCTGAGACTGAGTTACAGTATTTAAGTCAAAAATAACAAATAAATCCCTGAGATGTTAGGTACAGTATGCCACATCTCATTTTTGATGCTTCCTATTTGGCATCTGGCATATAGCATGACTATGTGCTGACTAATCATGAAACAAGCGACACTGTTCAGAAAATCCATTCTGCACAATTAGATATGAAATATAAACTCCAGGAAAGGAAGAAGCACTGAAACTAGTTGTCTTTAGTGATACTTTACTCAGAAACCTACTCAAGGAGGAGACTCGATTTCTCTGATGGGAGAAAAGAAAATGCCACCCTTGTGCTGGCAGACAAAGCAAATTGGCAGAGTTATACATAATATTCTGACAGATCAAACTTTTTCAATGTTATATGGTATTTATTTATACATTTGTTAACTGAGTAGTTCAGAAGACCCTTTTTGGACATGACCAAGGCCAAAAGGCAAGTATAAAACTACAAAGTTTACCATGTCAACACAAATGGTAATGAGGCATGCAGAGATGCACAATAAAATAACATGAACCATATAGAATATACACAGCATGAAATTTACAGGGCAATAAGTCAGCAAGTTAGCTTAGACAGGGTATATGTACCTAATAAAATACTAATGATAATGTCATAGAAGATCACCTGCTGCAGCAAGTAAGGCAACGTTAAGCTCAAATGAGGCAAAAAAAGAGGAAATAGTATCAGGAGGTATGGGCAATGCAGTCAATCATGTTGGAAATGATTCATTAACATAATAATAGATAGTGCAAGGCGACAGCATGGGGAAAAAGTAAGGACCCTGCTTAACCATGGTTGTCAAAGCAGTGACTTACATGAGTCTCTAAAGTGAATTTTTTGTGCTTTTTCAATAGTTTTATGTAGATGATGGAAAGAATATCTTGGGGATGTTGTTCCATTGTTCTGGGCCAGATTTGTACTACAATATCTTGGTAGTTACTATGGTAAAAGGAGGCCTTGTGAGGAGATTATTAACAGAGTTTTTGATGAAGCAAGTAGTAGGTATGAACTGTAGGCAGTTTTTAAGACATGGATAGAACCCTTCATATAAAAATTTAAAGGTTAAAAGATTAATTAGGAAAGAGGTTCTGTAGTCAACCGGTGGCTAGTTCAGTTTATTGGAGGTGACACAGGGGTGCAGCGTTTAGCATTGTTGCCTCACAGCAAGAAGTTCTCCTGCTCAATTCTTGGCTGAGGTGCCTTCTCTGTGGAGTCTGCATGTCCTCCCTGTGGTCAGGTGGGTTTCCTCTGGGTGCTCCAGTTTCCTCCCACACTCCAAAGTCATGCAGTAGGTGGATTGGACACTCTAAACTGGCCATAGGTGCGAGTGAGTGGTGCAGATGAACTACTGCAGCAGGGCTAGCCACACAGAGGTGTAAATCTTGTCTCAAGATGATTGTCACTGTTGAAGTAATGCCCCCACCCTATGTTCAAAATGAGAAAAAGGGATGAGGATGGATGGATGGATACATGGATGTTCACGAGGGGGCTTAAGTGAATGAGGTGTAATATTTTGTTTTCTGCTCTTTTGTTTTTTGTAGAGGGAGTGTAAAGCTACAAGTGATTGGGAATATTCCAACCTGGGTAGTAAAACCTTGATAGCTATAAATAACTGCAAAGAGCCATGACAATGTACTATTTCTAACTATCACTATTTTGAACTTGCAATTCTTGCTCCAAAGCATCACAAACTTGAGATAACCTGTGTCACTAATAATTATTCTTTGGTTATGGAAATGTATTCTACAAATTTACTGCAGAAAAAAAATACTTTATTTAGCAATCAGTGGAATGAAATATTTGAGAACAGGAGAATTCATAGTATCCTTTAGTCAGCTACAAAAAAGCAGCTGGTAGAAAGGTTTTACTAAGGGGGGGTAGCCACCTTTGTTGTGTAAAGTCCTTAATGAAGCAATACAGAAGACTGACTACTGACTATCTGTGAAAATGTTAACCTATGTCTTTTTTTTTTTGCAGTGACAGGAGGAGACTGTTAAATTCATAATTACTTCCTTTATTTGGGACTTTTACCACAGCATCATTTTATGGAAGACTTTTATCACAACAGACTCAGTCAAGAATGCATTGGCATATGGAGACTTTCTTAGCAAAAAAACAAAGTTAATGTAATAAGTTGAGAGGAAACAATGCAGTTAGATTGTTGGTTGGCTGGATTGTCTGTTAGGGTACAGTCAGTGATTAGCTCTGGGCTAACATAGTTATAGTCACTATAATATTTAATCTGCAATAACTTCATCCTTACATGGAGGACAGAAATGCAGGCTATGGATAAAAAATGATCTACACTGATTATGATGTTAATAAAGAAGGACTCTTGATAGAATAAAGGTTATGTGGATCAGAGATGGAGAAGGTAAGACAATGATAAAGGAATAACAAGTCCCCTGTACTGTTATGAATAATGTCTAAGAATATTATATCCTGGTGGTGAGAATGAAATGTCCAATTCACTCAGCCTGAGCCAAGTTTCAGTGATGGAAAATGTCAGGTTGGTCAATGTAACGCCAACTATGTAGAAGCCCTAATTTACAATGTTACTAACATTAATATGGATCACTTTTAAGCCCTTAGCCAGCTTTCCTACATCAATAATTAGATCAATTGCAGTGCTTTAGATTCACAAATTTTTGGATTCACAGTAAACCATAGTAGTAAAAGGATAGGATGAGGGTGTTAGTAATAGTGCTTAAACCCTCTTATTGTGATGGTTATTTGTTTTCTTTTCTGATGTGAATAAATGCAAGATTGTATTGGGTATTCTCTTATTTATTTTATTTTAATTTTGTTTAGTGAGTAGACCTCTAATCACGTTTGAATAACTGTAAGCACAGTAACAGCAGCAAAACAAAATAAAGTACAATGCACACAAGTAAAAACAGTAAAACAAGGGCACAAAACAATCATGAGCAGCATGGAAATGAAATTAAATATATATATATACGACAATCTATATATAAACGTCGATCACAAAAACGACGAAATCCACATCACCCACACACACGACATTTGGACAACCACGAAACCTCACAAAGCCCACACCAACAAGCACACACACACAACAAGCAAAAACAAAACCTCACAAAGCACACCAAAATCCACACACACAACACACCTAACAAAATAACTCACAAAAAACTACACCTGGTCCGGGCCACTATCAGACGCAACACAAACCCGCAACCCCCTCCTAACTCACGCCTAACTACCCTAACCTTAACCTAAAAACCACTTTACTAACGCCCTAACTAGCCTAGCTCTAGCCCTAACCCACAAAACCTAACAGTGCCTACCCCTAACTAACCCAAACACCCACACCCACACCCAGTCACAGTCGCTCACCTACGCACTAACCCCCCTAAACCACTTAACTACCCACAAAACACAAACACATTACAAACTTCGCCTTACCTTACCCGCCACTCCCGTACCACACACACACATACACAGCTCTTTCCTTTCCCTCAGTCGGGTTTTGATGCGTCCGTTTCTTCTCCGTTTTGGATCTTCTGGCGTGCAGGGTGGTGTTCGCTGTCGCGGATTTTGACTTGTCGACGTAGTCAGATAGACCCATATATATATATATATATTCAGTTTATAATCCTGAAATCCTGAAATATTGAATTTCAGAATTTTGAGATCAAAATGCCGAAACCTGACAATCCCAAAACCCCAGAAGCGCGAATTTTAAAATCACGAACACTACACTAACCATACACCACACACACACATATACACACAGCTTCCCCCCACACACATAGACACTCAAAACTTACCAACTAAAAGCCCCTCACACCCCTCCCCACTATTACAGTACAATGTTTACTCTTTTCTCTATGTGAGAAATTAATACTACTAGGCAAATGTCTTGCACCTTATATTGTTATTATACTCTGACATATGTCATTACCTGTCAGACCTGTGTCTTTGCTATAAATACGCTGTTTTTTTTCCTCTGAAATGCTCGATTATACTCTTATATTATGTGAAATTTTGCTTGTCTGAATATATAGAGCCTTCCTTGTGATATTATACTCTGACATATAGGTCATTTCTCCTGTTGAACTGTGTCTTTACTATAATTATACTGTTTCTTTTTTCATCTGATATGCTAGATTGTACTCTTATATTATGTAAATCTCATATGTCTGAATATATGGAGCTTTTTTCCCTGGGCCTCCACTGAAAATGGGCATATAGCCAGTCGGACTTTCCCGGTCAACAAATGTAAAATAAATAAATAAATAAACTCCACGGTTGCACTACACAAACACACAAAAACACCACCATACAAGCTACATTCCCCTCGCACACACAGATCACAGTAACCAAACACACTGACACACACTAAAGCCCTTAACCAAAACTCTTAAACATAAATACTTACCTGAACTTCCAGCTATCCCTTCACACAGCGCAACACCAGAAGCGCTACTTCAAAATTTCTGTACTTTGGGATTTTGAAATTTGAGCTTCTGGGGTTTTGGACTTTTGAGCTTTTGGCTTTATAATCTCGGGATTCTGAATTTCGGGATTATAACGTGTTCCTATATATATATATATATATATATATATATGTGTGTGTGTGTGTGTGTGTGTGTGTGTGTGTGTGTGTGTGTGTGTATATACATAGTTTATATCTATATCTATATCTATAGGAGGAACCAGTGGAGTGGAACAGAAATGCATAATATCTGATGTCTGATAGAGCTGATATTTGTAGCTAATATGCACATTTATTACATAGTGCCAAACACTTTGTTCAGTGCTTACATTTTAAGATTAGCATGGAACATTTATAATTAAAACTATGTGCTGAATACAAAGTCATGTAGTGCTTCTAATCCGTATTGTAGGGGTATCACATTAAATAATGATTTAATGTCAAGGGTTAGAAATAAAAATTCAATATTCTGATGTTCATTAAACCAGCAGTATAACTGTTGTAAAACGTCTTTTGTATCTTTAATAAAACTTTTAACTTTATATAAAATATTTGCTTAAAGTAACCTGTAAATAGTGAGAAATAGGTTCGGTGACCCAGCCAGAACCAGATACAATAGGACACCTCTACAATATGAGTTAGAAGCACTACGTGACTTTTTAAGTAGAACATGTGGCATGGTTGGTAGAAAAGTGGAAACAGTTTGTGAAATGACAGAAGTGGTATTGACTAATAATGTGTTTATGCTTAATGAATGCACATACATACAGAAAAATGGGGTAGCAATGGGCACCCCAATGACCAATACATATGCCAATATTGTTGTTTCGTGCTGGGAAGAGCAATTTGTTTATAGTGAACTGCATCCTTTATATGACAAAATATTTTTTCTGTGGGCTGGTAATGATGCTGAACTTGAGGTATATATATATATATATATATATAGAATATTTCAATAGACCCACTAACGTTTTGAAATTTACAGCCCAGTGTTCTGTGGATACCATCAATTATCTGGATGTTAGTCTAACTAAATGAAGTGGAGGTATTAATACTTCGATACATAGAAAAGAGATACACTCCAACCAATATGTCCACAGAAATAGTATGCATGCCACATGCACTTCTAAGGGTGTAGTCAAAGGACAAATGCTAAGACCCAGACAACTAAACATGGATGAGGCCAGCTTTAAATTGGAACTGGACAAAATAACCACAGATTTTAAATGCTGTGGTTATAATAATTCATTGTAAAAATGTACAGCAGCTGAAGTTATTATGAAAACAACAGGCAAAGCAAGACCCCGCTTTTATAGTAATATTAACCATGTTAATTCTGGTCATAATTCTATTAAAATAATAATATATGCTATGTCACAACATATAATCATAGATCAGAGGGTGTTAAGAACATTATTAGAAACAATTGGGATATTCTTAAAAACATGTCTGATATAATCACAATAGTTGGAGAGGGCCCCATGTTCTCATATCGTACTTGTCCAAATTTGATACAAAGATTATGCTATAAGGACATTAAAAATAATAAAAAGTTGAATATAAGTAGAAAACAGAGCACATTTCCTTGTTATAGTTGCATATGCTGTGATGATATAAATACATGTTGTGAATTTATACATTCTAACAGTAAGAAGAAATATACTTTCAGGTGTTTTGCAGCATGTAATACCACTGTCATCGTGTATATGGCATGCTGTAAGGTATGTCTAGTATTCTACATAGGGAAATGAAAAAGAAGGTTGAAGTACAGAATTATTGAACAGAAATCTGAAATACATAGAGAGGTAGCAACCAATGCTTTGGGTAAGCATATGAGGGAGAAAGGAAGTACACATACACTTAACTTTAGAGTGATTGACATCAGACAGAAGAAAAAAGGGGGGATCTTAACAATGAGTTAGAAGTATGTGAATACTCATGAATCACACTTTTAGAAGCTGATTGTTTCCAGGTTTAAATGCAGCAGTAAGCATTAAACCTATTTTTTAAAAAGAGAGTTAACTTTGAAATAACATCTTGTGTAGATGGGGTCTTAGTTAAATGTTTTACCTATTTTATGGTTATAATGACTTTCAGTAACATTTTACCTGTATATATATATATATATATATATATATATATATATATATATATATATACATACATATATATATATATATATATATCTTTAAACTGAACTGCTTAATACAACTGTCATGTGATTAGTCTTATGGTTTGAATTTACTATTTAAATGAAGGCATTTGATGTCTCTTTTATACACTCATGAAGGGTTGATCCCAAAAGCTTTGTGATTCTTTTCCTATTTGGAATAAATGCTGTTTTTTACCTCAATGCTTCCAGGGTTTGGATTTTTTTACTACTGTTTTCCTCTTTGTACCCTGCCTGGTTTACCTACATGCTGTTCTTGTTTCTTTGAAGGGTGGAAGAGGAAGCAAGCAAGTAGGTGTGTTTGAGGACATTCCTGCAGATGTCCTGATAAGGAATGACTCTGATGATGCAGTACCTTGTGTACACGCAGTGACATGCAGTCATAGTTGGAGAAAGGCATGTAGGTCCGGTAGTCTGGTACAGACCCAGTAACATCTCATACCTGAATCTGGGACTGGTGTGGTGGCTGTTTCAGAAAAGGTGCTATCTGCTAGCAGTAATTCTGAATGGGAGCCACAGCTGCTGTTGAGTACTGATGTTCCCATGGACACAGTGACTGCGAGGATGGAGGTGAGTGGTGGTACCAGAGTGACAATGAGACGCAGGTCTTGGAAGTTACTAGCCTTCCTGTGAAAGGGGAGCTTATGTTTGAGAATATTCCTGCAGATGTCTTAATACGGAATGACTGTGATGATGCATTGCTTGGGTACTTGTAGTGACATGTAGTCAGGATTGGAGAAAGGCATGTCGATCCAGAAGTATGGGAGAGACCCAGAAAGATCTCATACCTGAAGCTGGGACAGGCATGCTGGCTGTTTCAGAGAAGGTACTATATGGTAGCATTAAGTCTGAAAGTGAGCCACAGCTGCTGGGAGTTACTGATGTTCCCTTGGAAATGGTGACTGCAAGGATGGAGGTGAGTGATAGTACCCAGAGTGACAGTAAGTTGCAGCTGTTGGAAGATACTAGGCTTCCTGCACAAGGGGAGCTCGGAAAGGTCACTAAGGTAGAGTTGAGACAGGCTCAACTTACAGACCCTACAGTACAAAGCTTGAGGGAGATAGTTAAGGAAGCACCTGAGGCTCAAGGAAGAGGGGAGTCTATATACAGGAACAAAGGTTTGTTGTATAAAGACTGGGCTCCAAAGAAAAGGCCAGAAGGTGAGGTAGTATGGAAGTTGGTAGAACCTACAGCCTACCATCTGCCACTTCTAGCTAAAGTCCCTAATATTCCTTTTGCCGGTGATATTGATATAGAAAAGGTGCCAACTACTTTGCTAGGAATATTCAGCGGAGTAGGTTTTCCATTGGAACTACTGACTGACCAAGGTGCCAACTTCATATCAGACCTGCTGACTTGTTTGTGGAAGTGATGTGGAGTGAAACATCTAAAGACCCACCATCTTTCATCCCCAGATTAATGATCTTGTGGAGAGGTTAAACTCTACATTGAAGAATATGCTATGGGCATTTGCAGATCAACATGTAAGGGAGGACATGGGTAGATTAAGTAGGACAGGATTAACCATTAATCCCAGCAAATGGGTATGGCAGAGGTCACTTACTTAGGACACAGAATGGAAAGTAGTAAAATTAATCCAGAACCTGTAAAGGTGGAAGCTATTCAAGAGTGGCCAGTTCCTGTTACTAAGAAACAAATGAGAGCATGCATAGGGACATCGGAGTACTATAGGAAATATGTGCCCAATTACAGTACCATAGCTCACTCCTTACTGACCTAACTAGGAAGAATAAACCAGACAAGGTAGTGTGGACCACAGATTGTGAACAGGCATTCCAAAAACTAAAAGAGATTTTGGGAGGACCCTCTCTGGTAGCCAGCCCAGATTAATATAAATAATTTATTGTATGGGTAGAGGCTTCAAATTATGGGGCGGGGACCTATGGTCAGCCCAATTTCTAGAGAAGGAGAAGAGCACCCAGTAGTTTATTTGAGCTGTATACTCCAACCTAGAGTAGAGTGTTATGCAGCCGTGGAGAAAGAGTGGTTGGCCATAGTGAAAGCATTGCAAAACCTGCAGCCTTATCTTTATGAGAGAAAACTCACTGTACTTACAGATAATAACCTTTTAACACGGCTGCATAGGATCAGTAAGCAAAATGCCAAGTTACTGGGGTGGAGTCTAGTACTGCAAGCATATAATATAACCATACAACATGAAAGTGGGGTTAATAATGCCATGTAGATGGATTGTGAAGGAGAGGAGTGAGTTAATATTCCCAGTTAGACTAATTTCTCTCAAGTGTCTGTTTTCAATGGTCACTTGAAAATCATGCTTGAGTCATGGGGGGATGTGAAGAAAACAAAAACACTGTCATCTCTGTTAGCATGTCTGGCAGAAGATTTGTGTATATTAGCAGATGAACTGGTATTATATGCCGGCATGTGTAATTGTGAAAATGTAAATATGTTTTTTAAAATGTTGATTACCTATTTATACAAAATAACTCAAAAAGCCAAATGCAGTGCTGCTATCAGTTGAGGCAGGAGACTCACGTAAACATAAAAGAGAGCAATCCAAATCCAAGTGTGTGACCCTCCAGTGGCAATGAAACGAAAAGCAGAGATTCAAAGGAACTTCAAATAAGATGCATTCATAAAAAATAATAAAGTTTATTCCAATGAGTGAGCGCTTTCGCCAAAGGCTTCTTCAGACTCTTAAAACAATGAATAAAACTGTTTGAATCATTTTTAAACCATCCTTAAGCTTCCTATTGGACATTACAAATTGATATGTCACATGTTATCTTGTCTTAAAGGAACAGATACTCAAAAAGTTAACATAGTTAAATGCAACAATATTTAGAAGGAATACTTCCATCCAAATATACAATTAATGATCAGAATGTCCATGCAAATAAGTAAAATATATGCATATACCCTGATACATTCTAAAAATAAAAGGAGCATTGTGCTTGGTCCTATATCATTCTACAATCATTAAAAACTGTGGCGACATTCATTAAAAGCCCTGAACATTCTGTCTCCTCATAGTGTTAAAAACATTAAAATCCATAGATAAACAGCAAGTTTTATCGCGTTTCAATATCTAGCATCTCTACTAAGATAGTGGTGTGTCGAATGCAACTTTGCATATATCAGGTTAAAAAATAATATAGCGAGAACTCTGTACTAAAAATGTAAGCGTACCTTTACCACAAAACAACATAGCGAATATAATGTATTTCGCGATGTGCCTCATCAAGGAGTCAGACCTCATCATATCGGTGAAAGGCTGTTGTCCAAGATTAAAAAATTCCACAAATAGGAACCTCTTAGGTTCCACGTAAAACAAACTGTTTACAAGTTGTAAAGTGCCGTGTGCTGTAGGAACTCTGAATGCAATTGAGTACAACCTAACTTCATGCGCTATGGTAACTCAGCGTGCGGTGAGCACGTTCTAAGCATCTAAGTACTGAACAACAGAAACAATGTTTAAATTTCTAAGAAAAAGGTGAGCCTATATTCGTGCTGTCCTGTGCCTAAAATAGACAGTATTTGTAAGCACGATTATGCCCTAGGAGCATATATTGATCACAAAGTGTCACTATTTAAAACAATGAAATGTGTACATATTAATGAGTACACTTATTAAAGTGTTCGCTGAACATGGCAGAGATGGCATTAACTAATACAAAATAAAGAGATAAAAACAGATAAATAGTGGAATGCTAGGCGTAACACATAAAATTGACACAATAAAGCTTGAAATTAGCACAAAGCACACATATAATAATACCTAAGTATAAAGCTCCATAGATGATAGGGTCCTAACTAGTAAAAAGCAACTACTTCCATGTACATAGTTGGTGCTAAATATAACAACATTCTAAGTAAAAAGGTCAAATGAAAAATGTGAAGAGATAAACAATCCGCAACAATACTAAGCCTGTACCTAATGATAAAACAAAACTATCTATTGATGTATGGGGTACCTAGCTCAGTCGCAAAATAAATTCCAGCTACAGTGAACAAATATATAGACGTATATGCATGCTTGTATATACATGTGTATATATGCATGTGTAAACTATGCCCAATAACCACTAATATATTGAGGTGGTGAAAGGAGGGGATGAAAAACATACTAGTATGTGAGGTGTGGGCTCAGAAGTAAGGCTAAAACAAGAAAGGCGAACATATCCAAAGGTCCATCAGTTCCTGGGATTTGATACTAAGAACACATCTACTTGTGGCTATAAAGCTCAGAACATTAATACTATGAAAATAATTATATTCAGTCTACAAGGACTGATTCTTACACTGATTTACTATAAGAGTGACATCAATACGTAGTTTTAAAATTACCTTACTACTCTATTTAGGTAATAGTAGGTTAAGTCATCTTCGTAGTCTTCTACTTCTTAAAAATGGTTTGAGTTGCACTTTATCATTAAGCCCTGGTGACCTATCAGACCTTAGTCTGATAATCCAACGTGTCTCCTGTTCTAAGGTTTTGTTGATTAGATCACCACCTCTAAAACCCACGCTGACTTGTTCAATAACACAAAATTTAAAATTATGATTGGTGCCTGCTGTTGTATTGTGTCTAGCTAGGGCATTGGTCTCAGTACCTATCCTAATGTGGTAAATATGTTCCCTAACTCTTTCCTTAAGTGATCTATTGGTTTTGCCAATGTAATAGCTTTTGCAGGTTATACAGGTGGCCATGTATACCACATTCTTACTTTCACAGTTCGTGTTAGTTCTGAAGTTATATGCGTAAGCGTAACAGGATGCTCAAAAGTGGTATCTTTATTAATGTAGATGCATTGATTACAATGACCACAGGGTACTGTGTTTCTATCATTTATTGGTCTACTTTTCCCGGGATGTTTGGGTCTACATAAAATGCTTCTTAAATTCTGATGATTCTTGTAGGTTATACGTGGTGTTGGTCCTACTACCTCATTGACATCCCTATCGGATTTCAGTATTCCCCAGTGTCTATCCAGGGTTTTTTCACCTCCAAGTTCATTTTACTGAAAGTGAGGTTGGTTCTAATTTCAGTTTTTAAAGGCTTCGGACTCTTCATACTACCTTCATGTGCCATAAAGTAAGGTTTAGCAGTACTCGTTCTTAGACACTCCACAGTTCTGACCATTTCTAATATTTCATTTTCTTTATAGCCCCTTTCTAGAAATCTATCCTTCATGTCCTCTATTCCTTTCTCATAGAACTCTTGTTGTGGGTTCAACCTTGATACTCTCATGAATTGTCCTTTAAGGACATTTTGGAATACATGTACAGGATGCATACTGTTTCTGTGTAGTATGTTGTTTCTTTGGCAGGCTTTCCTATGAATGGTTGTATTAATAAGGCCATTGGACATCCTGAATACTTCCACATCCAAAAATGGTATAGTTTCATCTGAAAATTCATGGTGAATTTTAAAAAATCCGTAGTGTTATCCAAATAAGAAACGAAATTCTTTAAAGAGGGTTCATCACCCAACCAAATAAGGAAGAGGTCATCTACAAAGCGGCAATACATACCAACAAATTCATTGAAAAGTGGATGGTCATATAAGTGAACATCTTCCCACCTAGCCATCACTAGGTTGGCGTAACTATTAGCACAAGATGTGCCCATAGCTACGCCATCCTTCTGTAAGAATATGGATTCTTGAAAAGCAAAAGCATTGTTAGTCAAGACAGTCTCAAGTAACAGAGTTATAAGATCAACTTTTTATCCGAAAAGTCGGAATGTATCTTCAAATATTCTGTTAACATTCTTATTCCTGTGTCATTAGGAATTACAGTGAATAAACTGACTACGTCTAGTGTCACAAAAAGTAATGTTGCTGTTCACCTAAAGGTCGAGTTTGAGAGTATAAATCTAAGAGAAACTGTTTGCTATCTTTCAAAATATTCCTATTGTCATTGACTAAAGGTCTTAATACACTTTCCAAGTAAATAGATAAGGGTTCAGTGACCCAACCTTGCCCTGCAACAATGGGTCTGAGTGGTGGATCTACGCTGTTTTTATGGACTTTGGGGAGTCCCTGTATAATCGGGATGATGGGGTTGTTCACCTTAAAGTACTCATAGAGTTGTTGAGTTATGTCCAGAGACATAACTAAGTCATCAAGGTATTATAAACACTGAACACCATATCTATTAAATTGTCCTTAGTTAGTATGGAGTAAGTATTGCTGTCATTTAACATTTGAAACATTTTGTTAGTGTAGTATATATCATCCATGATGACCACGGGCCACCTTTATCAGCTGGTCTTATTATTATAGAGCTATCATCTTTGAGTGAATACAATGCTTGTCTCTGCTTATAGTTCAAATTCGTCCATGTCTTGAAGGTGTTTTCTCCTGATAGCATTTGTATATGTCATCTTCCACTACATTGCCAAACACTTCAATTGTTGGGTGAAGTTGAGGCACGTAAGTGCTATTAGGACGGTGCTTATTCTTAACTGAATTGTCATCAAACTGTCCAAACTCTAGCCTTAGTTGTAAATTACGAATGAACATTTTGGTTTCTATAATAGTGTCCACTAAGTCACTGTTCTTAGTGGGAATAAAACTTAGTCCTTTATTTAGGACTTGTTTCTCATACTCATTTAAAACCCTGCCGGAAAGGTTCATGATCAATGATTCTGCCTCCCCCACATTTTCTTTATCGTGGGGCCTACTTGTTCCTGCTCGTCTAACGATCCTTTCCTCTTCTGTCTCCCCCTGCTGGTTGACCTTCTTTTGTCCAAAAAATGACTTTGTGCTATGGGGAGGGGGGCAGGTAATATATTTGTATTCACAATAACACTATTTGTTTTGGTCTTACCACTGCTGCACCTGACCTCTGTACATCCGTAATGCAGCCTATCAGACCTTCACCTACAACAGTACTGTTAACTCTCCCATTTCCTTGTGTCCTGTTAGGGCTTACATTGTCCGTTGCTAGATTATTGTTTGCTGTGACTGGTTGATCAGATTCTGTGGTTACACTGGTACCTAAAATGTCAGTGATATCACTCTGCTTATTGTTTAAATCAATTCTATTAAATGATCTACTTTCTGAAGTATCACTGCGTGGATGTCTATCAGGATTGATTATAGGTGTGCTCAGTGTGGCATTCACAAAATTGTTACCTGTTCTACCTGGAGGCCTGCGTGAGGCATTTGAGCCCTGACTATAGTGTAAATTTGGATTCATTTCCCTAGGCCAGGTGAATACATTATTGTTCTTAAAATCTCTTACATCCCTGGTATTCTTAGCTTTCTTTTGGTCTAGCAACCGTTTCTCTAAAAACAAAACATCTTCAATTGCTTTCCCTAATTTTCCCATGCACATCTCATTGTTAGCATATTTACTTTCAAAGTCTTTAAACAAGTTATTTACAGTCAATCTCAGTCTCTCCTCTTCAGGCAGATGAAACTCAATTAAGAGTTTCATATAACTAAAACTCAACTCCATGTTGAGTTGCTGCCAGCGATATAGTAAGTCTGGTAATGAGGTACCAGATGTAGGCATCTTCAGTACGCGTAGGCCGCGAGGTATAATCCGTTTGTTCAAACAACTTTCAAAATAATGTCTTTGAACTTGTAGTTTAACCAATTTACCGAAAACATACTCTAAATCTTGTAAGTCTTTAACAGAATCCATAGTACTCACATCAGTTCGAGTGACTGTCCCTCCATCAACAACTGGATTTAACTATGTTAACTTTTTTGAGTATCTGTTCCTTTAAGACAAGATAACATGTGACATATCAATTTGTAATGTCCAATAGGAAGCTTAAGGATGGTTTAAAAATGATTCAAACAGTTTTATTCATTGTTTTAAGAGTCTGAAGAAGCCTTTGGCGAAAGCGCTCACTCATTGGAATAAACTTTATTATTTTTTATGAATGCATCTTATTTGAAGTTCCTTTGAATCTCTGCTTTTCGTTTCATTGCCACTGGAGGGTCACACACTTGGATTTGGATTGCTTTCCTATTTATACAAAATGTTTAAAGAATATGTCAGTGTTTTGATGATTTCTAATTGCACAAGTTTATGAGGGAGACTCTAAAGTAACTGTTTATGGAGAATCAGGCTGAGCAGTCGTCATTTTTCGAAAGAATTAGAGAATGGTGCTGGTTATTAGGTGATTATTTGAACAACTGATTGACAAGAAAAATAACTTTTTCAAACAGCTGACTGTTATTTTTAAAATAAGACAGCTGAGACTGTTAAACTGTGCAGTTTAAAAATAATAAATAATTACACCAGAAGCAAAATGAAGGCAGCAATAAATATACAATCATCATTTAATAAAAGAAATGTACAAAGGTAAGCTCTTTCATACACAAGTGCTTCTTCGGACCAAACTACTAAAAAGTTAACAGAGCACATTTAAATATTACAATCAATAAAACAATTAACAAATAGGAAAGGTGCATCAATTACTTAAATCCCTAGATCTCAATACTGGTCTTAAAGAAACTCTATCATTTAAGCCAGGCTTCTTATCAGCCTGCAACTTCACAATCCAATATAACTTCCTACTCTCAGTGTAATTCCTGAAGTCACCCCCACATAGTCGTAACTCAACCGTTTCAATAACCTTAAATACAAATCCATGTGAAGAGCCCTGCTCTAACACATGTCTAGCTAATGCATTCCTGACATCGCCCCTTCTTATAGTTGTTCTCTAATTGTTTGTAATGTTCTCTAATTCTTTCGAAAACAGACGACTGCACAGTTTGTCAAGTGCTGAGCAGTTTGTGAAGGGCAGCTGTTAGCAAAGAGTTGCAGTCAGTGGACAGCCATGAAAAAGAACTCAACAAAAAATCTGTAAGCCTGCTTTGCCTTGCTGTTATGTGTTAGATTAGATCAGGGACAATATTCTCTAGTTAGATTAGGAAAGTTTAGTTATTCAGATAGAATTTTTCTAGAATGAAGGACTTCTATCCTACAGTTTAATTTTTATATTTCTGGTGATTGAATTCTTGTGTTTATTGATAGCTAAGAATTTTTATTCTTGTAATAATTTTACTTATTATTAAATGTGTTTCATTACTTTACATTGTGGCTGGAAATCAGTGTGTTCTTTAGAGATTATAGAGTGCTCATACCTGTTTGATACTGACCAGGTCATCTCAAAGGCCTGGTCACTTCTGGTCATAGCTATCATTTATTTTGATGTTCAATTTTCATAATTGGACACCCCTTTAGAAGGGCATGAAGACACATGGATTGGTGGAAGCATTGCTACATTACTTTGGAGAAGAGACACAGCTGGAAATCTGTGTCAGGTTTTCCCAGAAGTGTTTGGCTGTGAAAGATTTAAATGTATTTGAGTGCTAGTGTATCAGAGGTCTTAAACTGGGACATATTGCTCTGAAGTGTGTAATAAGGAGTTACATTAGGGGTGGACAGAAGTATATAGTCCAGTCCCATATTATTGAGCATGTTCCTGTTGTTCTCTTAGGGGAAAATTGTGAAATATTACTCCTGTTTAAGTGGCAGTCTCACATTGTAGTCAGTAGTGAGGACTGAAGCTCCTTAGCTACTGACCCAACATAGTAAGGGATGTCACATTAATTGTTGGCAGTCTAGTGGGATGTAGTTGGACATCATAGTGGGGATCAGAAATTTGCTCTTTCCCTACTGTAGTGCAGTCCTGGAGTTGATATATATATATTTAGCAGTGGGGTGAAGGGCACAGACCCCCATATGAGGGGGAGTTTTCAATGAAAGGCATTTCCAATTAAATGCTGTTCAACAATGTTATCCTTCAATGTTTTGCTATAGACCAGCACACAGGAAATAGATCCAGTGTGTTGCACCACATGTCTGTCCATTTTTTCACCATATTTATAACCAGATAGATACTGCCCAATATTCCTACCTCTTCTGTAACTATATTTACAATAATATGGCAGATATTTGCTCAAAATGGGTTGCAGTGGCCAAAATGTATTAATAAGTTGTTAAATGTGAATGCTATTTGTTATGTAAGATGGTAAATCTTATAATATCAGAGTTTTGTTTCCCTTTATTATTCTTTTTTTTTTTACTCAAATGATTTTTATTTTGATGAAATAACACAATAATTTAATACATCCATAACATTCAATAACTATTTACAGTATTTACGTTCAGCCTGACAAAAAGGATTCAGATAAAACATATGTAACTAAATAATAACTTAATATATAAGAGAGCTTGGTTCCCTCTGTAGGGTATCAATCAAATTAAAAACTTTCCTCCGCAGATTATTCACCAATGGCTTAGGAAAAGTTCTTAGCTCTTTATTTCTTTTCTCCATTAGTATGCATTTCTTCAGTGAATATAGGAATTCCTCCATTGTGGGTGCTACATTAGAGTTCCATCTTCTGGTTATACGTTTTATGGCTATTAATAACATGGTCCACAACAAATACAGGTCATCTTTCTTCACATGATTACCATTAACAACATTCAATAAAATGAAAGATTTTGTCAAAACAAATATATCTGTATACATAGCTTGAAGAAATTTGTTAATCTGATTCCAATATGGTTTAATATTAGTACAGTCATAAAAAATATGAGACCAGTCAGCATTAGTGGACAGGTGACATCTCCAACATAATTTGCTCTTTAAAGGGTTCATTTTTGAGAATTTCTCACGTGTCAAAAAAGATCTGTGTAGAAATTTCCAATGAAAAATCCTCCAGAATTGTGAATAAGAAGTTAGTTTAACTGAAAGTAAAATGCTTGTTTTGTCTTCCATTGATAATGATACTTGAAACCCTTTAGTTAGTATTGCCAGTAATAATCTTTAGGAGCTGTCTTATAGACTATTAAAGTGTTATAGAGATGTTAGTTCATTCTTAATATTGATATTATTATATAGAATTCCAAAAATCCAGTTTATAATTTTTGTACAGTTTTGAATGATGAGTTGTGTATTATTCTACGCAGATCCTTAGTGTATGCTGTGACACTCTGAAGAACTAACCAGTCATTAGGGGATAGGCCAACGGTTGACAAAATATGTTGTGTGTTCAAAGCTTGTTGATTTTCTCTACATTGCAACCAACAAAATAGATTGCTATTCTCCCATAATCCAAAAATCTCTCTATGTGTTTTATCAGGGAAATCCCTTGTAATAGTAAATGGTATTAAAAATCTATACAACAGTTTTATATCTAAATTTGTGTTGATGAATTTTCTAAAAACATCAAAAATATGGTTTATTAATGTTAGTTTAGTTAATTTTGTTGCACTATACTGTACATTTATACTTAAATAGTGCCATATCTTATCTTTGTCATTTACCAAAGCATTTTTGATAAATCATTTTCATTCATTAGTATAACGAAGTGTAACTGTTTCCAGTTGGAAGAGTATCTAGGATTTAACCAATTCATCACTATTTTAATTATAGATGCCTTTATATAAGTATCATTTTCTGGGAATTTTAACCCCCCCTTGTTCCCATTTTCTGATATGATGAGAATATGCCACTCTATTTCTTTTGAGGTACCATAGGAATTTCATCAGAGTTGAAGTAATTTCTTTAAGGATTTTCTTTCCTGGTGGAAGTATAAGAGCCTGTGCTATATATAATATTTTAGGTAACAAAACCATTTTTATCAGTTGTAACCTATCATCAAATGTTATAAACATATTATTCCATTTGTTTACCAATGTCTTAATTAAGTCTATGGTTTTGGCATAGTTAAGTTGTAAGTTTTCCCCAGTATTCTTACCTAGGACTATTCCTAAATAATCTAAAGTTAAAACTTGGTTTCCAATAATATGATTATCTGGAACTTGTATTTTTTTTAATTTAATAATACACATTTGGATTGTGATTTGTTGAAGGAGAGTCCTGAGATTTTTTGAAATGTGTTATTACTATATCCACTTCACCTAACACTTCTTTAGAGTTGAGTAAGGTGATTAGGACATCCTCAGCAAACATTTTAGAAATATATTGGTCATATATATTTATACCTCTTATCTTTGGGTTATTACATATTAAGATGGTAAGTATTTATATTGCCAGAGCAAATAGGATAGGGGACATGGGACATCCTTGTCTAGTACCTCTAGTGATTTGGATGGCTTTGGATGTAAAAGGACCTATTTTGACATATGCTAAATAATTTTCATAGATTTTCTTTATCAGTGTTATAAAATAGGGGGGAAGGAAATAACTGTAAGACTTTAAGTAAATAATCCCAATTTAAGGAGTCAAAGGCCTTTGGAATATCTAGACATATTATCAATGCTTCATGGTTTCCTCTATTGAGGTAATCTATTAGTGTTAATACTCTTTTAATATTATCCTGTGTATGCCTGTTATGTATGAAACCAGTTTGGTCTTCATTAATTATTTTAGGTATGGGTATTTTCAATCTGTTGACCATAATTGACATAAATAGTTTATAATCATTATTCAATAAAGAAATTGGTCCATATGAGTCACAATGATTAGAGTCCTTATTCTCTTTTAATATAGGGGAAATTAGAGAATATCTCCAAGAAGGAGGATTTTTTGCTAATGTTTGAACTTCATGAAAGGTTTTATGTAGGAGAGAGATTATAGAAGAAGGGAGCAATGTATAAATTTTGTTAATTAAGTCATCTATTGCAGGTGCTTAATTAGACTTATTTCCTTTAATCCCATCTATAATTTCATTCTGAAAAATAGTTTTTTGTAAATCTAGCTTAAGCTCCTCAGGAATTCTTATTATGTTGGGAACTATATTCTCTAATTTCTTACATTCATTTATACTTATTTTATCTTTATGATGTTCTGCATAATGATAATTAAAAGCCTCCATAATGTCACCTATGTCTGAGACTTTCTTCTTTTTCCCCTTCATGAAATATACTATCAATATTATTAGTTTTTGATCGTATCTTAACTTTCATAGATAGGTTATGAAGATGCTTAGGAGAAGTAGCACAAAAATTTGATTTCAGTTTTTCCATAGCTAAATCAGTTTTATGGGATAATATTTTATTGTATTTCTTATTTGCTTCTTCTATTTTCTTATTATTATCTGTAGCAATTTGGTTCTTACTAGATTTAAGAGATAATATTTGATTTTGGAGTTGCTGTAATTCTGAGTCCCATTCTTTAATTTTATTTTTGTACCAGCTAATGGTTTTGCCATATAGATAGGCCTTAAGAGAATCCTAAACCATAATTATGTTTGCTTCAGGTTTGTAATTAATCTTTAAGAAGAGCTGAAGTTCAGAAGTTATCCAGAATTTAAAGTCTTTAATTTTTGTGACATATGAGGGAATCCTTGAAGTAATAACTAACTGATTGAATTCCAAGTGAATTGTTAATAAAACAGAATTATGATCTGAAAAAGGACAAGTTTGTATTGAAAATTTCAAGATTTTAGAATAAAGATCTTGTGAGATATAAATTGTATCTATTCTAGTTTGGGTACCATGGCTATAGTATTGGTGTGACAACAGTAAAGAATTTGGTCCCTAAGCATTAAAGGTGTCTTTTAATTTAAACAGTTCTGTCCATTTTTTTAACTGTTTGGCTGAAGACGATAGCCTAGGAGATTTCCTATTGGTAGTTTTTGTAATATCTGTGATACAATTGAAGTCACCTCCTAGTATAATATTACCTTTAGAAGTAGTTGCAATAAAGTCTGTTTCTTAGCTAGTCCAACCCCCATACCCCAGGAACCAGTATAAATTAACCAGGGTCCAAATTCTACTGTTAAACTTAAATATAACTAAGGCCATAAGTCCATCATTATCTGCATGTTTATAAATAATCTGAGGATTTAAAAAAGTATTTTTACAAAGAATTGTTACTCCTCTTGTCTTGTTTTTATAAGAAGATTGAGTTAGATTGTGTATTTCTTAGGGTCCCACATAAATGTGTCATTTATTTTAAAGTGAGTCTCTTGGAGAAAAACTACTTGAGCCTTGTTTAGTTTAAGATACCTTAGTAAGTTAGCTCTCTTATATGGGTTGGTTTAAGCCATTAGTATTTAAGGATATCAAAGTTAAATCCATATTAGAATTCTTTAAAGATAAATAATAAAGGTACTTGTATTATTAGAATCCTGTATACATAATAGTCTTCCTAAATAGACAACAGAATATCAATTGTTATATTTCTATTTATCTCAATCCAAATAACTTTCCCCATGAAAAATAAAAGTAAAACAATTGTGTCAGGCACTTCAAAACTAGAAAAACAGTTAAATAAAAAATGAGCATATTTAACTCTTATATAAACTTTAATACACCCTATACATGGAAATAGATGCATTCCTAGTCTAGCAAACAAAACTCAATTTTCTAGACTACCTATCCCAGACATCAACCTTTGTTGGTTTGAGCCCATGAAAACAAAGTAAAAATGGAGAATATATTATAAATTAAGAGAAAAATAGTAATGAGAAACAACTAATCAGATATTGATTCCACTTAAGTTTTAGAAATAATAGTTACATACACTATTGTTAGAACATTAAGCATTTATACAGTAATTATTCACTAAGGAAGCAAGAGACATATTAGGATATATATAATCTGAATTTAGTGCTTAATAGTTTAAAGAAACATCAGCTTTATTAACAATCTGAATGATTACCCAATATACCTAAGCATGTCATCTGTATTGGTTTTAATAAAAAAACTTCGAAATGACTGAACAAAATCAAAGAATCATTTAGCATTTATATTTACTTGCCCTCTGAATAAATCTTGTCATGGCAATCTCCCACTAAAAAAAAATATATAGTTGAGTACATGTCATTCCCAAAAGATGTTAACATAGATTCTTAGAAATATTCCATGAGACATACTTGTTTTTAAATTAGCTCCTAAACTTTTGGAACAGCAAATGTTTAAATGACTTACTACGAATCAATAATAATTAACTGGCATCAGTTAATATGACAAAATTTAGTAAAAAAAATGATTTATATAAAACTTACTGTGAATAACAGCTCTTAAAAGTGAATGACAATTAAAATAGAGTTAAATGTAAATATCTACCATAATAATAGGGTAGTACTGAAACTCATAACTTCTTTGTTGTGTTATCACAAGTCACAAATATTACTGAGCTCTTTCCTGTCACAAAGTGCTAATATACTAATAGAACATAACTTTATAATAACTGAGAACATGACATCTGAAACATAAAATAATATCTAAGATACAATATGAAATTCATCATATTGAATGCAATGTAATTATAGTTCAATCCCAATTATTCACACATATATTGTCTAGGACTTAGTATAGTATTTGAGTATCCTTGCAGTTATTACTATTAGCCGTAAGCATTTCCATTAGCCATAAGCATTTCCTGTAAATGTATAAACCTATATTAAAAACTTAATAAATGCATAGGAAATTATTTATAAAGATCTATTTATAAAACATCCAGTATATTTACTAGAAATAGTGACTATAATTAACTGTTTGCAAGAAAAAATATCATTCCTGTATATATTTGAACACAAAATATAGTCACTATTATAAAAGGGAACAAGGAATGTGTTTGCAGACAGTGTAGCTCATAATTCTTATAAGAGATACCGAAGGTATTACCATTCAAATATTTCACATATTTGTTAAGTTCATTCAGGTTGCCCTTCCATATGTGTCATCAAATTAATGTTGTCATATATCTATATAATGAAACAAAAAACTATTATTATTTGTATTATAAATGTAAATAGCCTCAAAATACCCCATAAAGATGTCAGCACACAGTGGTGCAAATGCTCTGCGCATGGCAGTAACTGTCAGCTGTAAAAAAACATTCCTTCCCATAATCCAAGTTAATTGACAAAACTAGCTCTGAAAGATGAAGTTAAAAAAATCACTGAATTGATTTGGAAACAAATCACACTACTCGAACCAAAACTTTAATGCCAATGAACCCTCATCATGTGGAATGTTGGTATAAAGCACTTTTATATCCAGTGTATATAAACATCAATGTGATTCAACTTGTACCTGCAAAATTAATTGATGGAACTCTATGATGTCTTTAATTTTAGATCTAATGGATGGAAATGTGGTTTAAAATAATATTCTAGAATCATATAGGTTATGTCAATGAACCTCACCCTGAGACTATTGATCTACATGTATATTTTGTGTGTTTTTAAGAACTTTAGGCAGGATAGATCAATACAGAGACTTTGGATGTTCCACCACCAATTCCTTTCTCATTGACTCTGAAATAACCCCAGAGTTTACCGAGTACTTCAAAAATGGACCTGCCTCCTATCTGAAAAACTTTGTTCGATCATGGTCCATCTTAAAGTAGAATCTGGTATAATTTAACTGCTGGTATGCTTCTTCAGAATAATCCTTCCTGTCCCACATGACAACCCCCCAACCCTTATCAGCCATGGTGACTACTATATTATTATTTTGTTGTAAATTTCAGAGTGCAATGTGTTCTACACTAGTCATATTATTTCTAATGTTCTAAATACACTAGTATTTTCAACAAGTGATTATTTAATAATGGATTTTAAAAATTGCTTTGCACGCTACCTTTTTTTATTTCTCACATCAGTTGTGGCATCATGAAAGGAATGGATTGTTTCATTTGTTTTAGCTACTGGTCTCAATGAATGCCTATAATGTATACAAAACCTAGCAAAATAATGGCAATTTTATACTGAATGAGCTTGATCTAGCTGCTAAGTGGGTGAGGGCTTGGTTAATATTTGGATGTACAACTATCTGCTAATATTTTTCCATGCCATTCTTTGTGCATGCTTTCACAAAAATAAATAAATAAATAAATAAATAGTTTGCATGCTATTGGTGCTTATCACATGACTTGTGGAGCCATATAAAAGTAAGTGACTGTTTCACTTTGTTTAAATAATGAAGAAGCTTGTATATCTCATTTTTTCAACTGCACAAAGGAATAACATTTTGTTTTTTATTGTTTATACGCGTGCGAGCACACACACACACACACACACACACACACACACACACACACACACACACACACACACACACACACACACACGCACACATACACACACACACATGTATAGATATAGATATACATATAGATGTGTGTCTGTATCTATAGCAGACACTCGAAGTATCAAAACTTTGAGACTCTGTTATACATGTAAGACAGTTCAAATAAAGATTTGAATATACACTATTTTGAAATGGAAAGATTTGGAAAAAAAAACGATAGCAAAATCTATTGTTTTGCAGTGGGGCAAGTCACCCCCTGCACCCTCACACCCCGTGCTAATTATATATGTCATCTCTGAAATCACAATTCAGTGTGAAAGGGTAAATTCCCTGATGCCCAATTTACAGTGATCTCATACTGAAAAAAAACAGTATATGCAATCAGCTGATTTTTGATCAGCTGTACCAGCTTCTTTCCCATCAAAATGTTGCTGTCATGATAAATTGTAGGGAACACATAAGAAATATATTATAATATAATATAATATAATATAATATAATATAATATAATATAATATAATATAATATAATATAATATAATATAATATAATATAACATAATATAATATATCTAGGTACTTTTCCGTTAACGGGGCAACAGCTTTTCTGGGCCTGGATTTGCATTAATGGAAAAGTACCCATTTTTCTTAAATATCTGAAGGCTAAAACTCAAATATATGTAATTATTTAGTGAGTTCAGTCCTCATTGAGTTACCAGAAAAACATAAAATGTTATGAGGAACAGACTAAAATATGAGGCAAAAATCATTCTGGACATTCTGCAAAAAAAGTTGTTGAAAAATGTCATGCCGTTGAACGCAGAAAATCACACAGTTATTTATAGTTTCATAGTTTAGTACTAGGCTATCTGCCCTGGGGCATTTATAAGCATAGCCATAGTGATGTGGCTTTCGCCACCCCATGTAATGGTACAAAAGTGTACAGAATAGATATAGAATACTGTGACTCTGTCTAGTAGTGACACAGTAAAGACCCCCCTACATAATAGAATTAGTTTACTGTGCCTCTGTCTAGTAGTGACACAGAGATGACCCCCAGGGTAAACCTACAATCTCCCATCCACTCATCAAGATTTCTCTTGAAGAGAGTCAGTGAGGGGCTCTGCCTAACATGAACTGGGATTCTGTTCCAGAGTATGGGAAGCCTCTGAGTTATGAATCTGTCCCTCCAGCATGTCCTATTCATATTTGTGCTGAGGTTTAAATCTTTAGCTCTTGTGGTTCTGATGCATTTGGATTTTTTGAGGTGGAGCATGTCCATCAATTCCTGATTGGACATGGCCTTGTACGTCAGGCACAGATCACCTCTGAGTAGGCGGTATGCTATTGAATAAAGCTGGAGTTTCTTTAGTCTGGTAGCATATGACATATGTTGGAGACCCTTGATCCTCTTGGTGAGGTACTTTTGGGGTCTCTCCAGCTGTTGCAAGTGCTGGGTGAGGTACATACCAAATGGGGCATTGTACTCAATCATGGGCCTGATAAGGGAGGAGTATAGGGGTACAATGACCTCCTTTGATCTGGATGTGAATCCCTTCATGATAAGGTGGGCAAGGTAGAAAGTCTTTCTAACCACTTTGGCAATGTGGATGTCAAATGAGAGGTCACTATCGACTTGAGTCCCCAGGTCTCTGATTACTTTTTCCGTACTCAGTGGGTTACTGTCTATGTGATAATTTGTGGGTACTTTGTTTTTCCCAAAGGGGATGACTATACATTTTTTGGCATTTAGTTTAAGGCCATGACTCCAGCACCAGTTGTCTGTTTCAGTGAGGCCATTCTGTAGGATGTATGTGTCAGCTGGTGTATCGACTATGGCGCCTAGTTTGCAGTCATCTGCGAACTTTGTCAGCCACAACCCTCCCATGTTTGCTTTCACATCTGAGAAATAAATGCTGAACAAGAGGGGTCCCAGGACAGAGCCCTGTGGGACACCACTTGTGACTGGCTTTGAGTCTGACATGGCTCCAGCGATTTTGACTTTATGGGTTCTATCCTTTAGCCAGTTTGCAACCCATCTTGTGACATATGGATTTACATTTAAGCTGTTGAGCTTGTCTATGATGCCTGAGTGGGGCATTGTGTCGAAGGCTTTAGCCAAGTCCAGGTAGGCTGTATGGACTGCTTTGCCCTCGTCAATGACTCTAGTGACTGTTTCAAAAAAGTCAACCAGGTTCAAAAGGCAGGATCTGCCCTTTACAAAGCCGAACAGGGTGGGATCAAGTGTCTGTAGATCCCCAATGTCTCTGTTTATGAGTTCCATAATGATTATTTCCATAGCTTTGCTGACCAGGCTGGTTAAGCTTATGAGGCGGTAGTTACCAGGGTCTGTAGAGGTGCCTCCTTTGTGGAGTGGGACCACTGTTGCTGTACGCCAGTGTTCAGGTACATATCCTGTAGTAAGGCTAAGGTTAAATAGCATTTTTATGTGCGGGTTTAGCTCCTCTTGGAGTTCACGTAGCACGCAACCTGGGATACCGTCAGGTCCCATTGATGCTGTATTTTTAGCTTTGCTGAGGGTGGTTCTCACCTGGACATCTGAGATGACAGGGAGGTTACATTCAGCTGGGATAAGTATTTCTTCTTTTGGGGGTGAGGGAGGGGAGAAATTTGCACTGAACCTGTCTGCCAGAATGTTGGCAATATCTGTGGGTTCAGTGTATTTTTTGTCATTGTGAACTAACTCTGAGCATATCTGAGGGTTTCTGCCCAGGTTTCTAACATAGCAGAAGAAGGCCTTGTGGTTATCTTTAGTGTCCATAGCGATTTTTTTTCTCAAAGTTGGCCTTGGATGTTTTTATGAGAGAACATAGCTTTCTACTAGTGCTGATCAGAGATGCCTTCTCTTTATGGGATTTTGCTCTGTCATGCAGTAGCTTCCTTCTTTTGTTATACAATTTGTTTATGGCTGGGGTCCACCAGACAGGACACCTGCCCTTGGTGGAGAGGGTCTTGGTTTTATTTGGGATTGCATGATCCATGTATTCTTGGAGATGTCCGTAGAAAGCATTTGTGAAGGATTCAGCATTGTGGGATGTGGTTTCCACTGGCCCAGTGGGCATAAAGAATACCATCTCAGTCTTAAGAAGTGTAAAGTCAGCTTTTGAGAAGTTTTTCACTGTAGTCTTTTGTGTTGGGGGTGGAGGTGGGATATGTATATCCAGGGTGATTAGTTTGTGGTCAGATCTCACTAGTGAGGGGTATACTTCTGGTGTGGAGCACTTTGTCCCCATGTTTGTGATGATCAGGTCTAGTATATTATCTTCCCTTGTGGGAGAGGTGACTAGCTGTTCCATTGCATTTGAATTTATGAATTCCAGGAACCTTTGGGCTAGGGTGTTAGGGCTAGAATAATGCACCCAGTCTATGTTAGGGTAGTTGAAGTCTCCCAATATGATGGTGTTTGGTGAGACATTCATATCCTCCAATGTCTTCAGGAAGGCTGAATAGGGTTCCTGAGATTGGGAAGGTGGTCTGTAACATGCTACCAGTTGTATAGCAGTTTTGCCTATGGTTAGTTGCAACTGGATGGTCTCTGATGCTTCATGTGTTGCCACTAACCTGGAGGTGTGGGTGTCCTTGATGAATATGGACACTCCCCCTCCCTTTTTGGTTTGGCCCGAGTTTTGGGGCTGAAAAGCATGATACGAGGTATAGCCTGGTAGTTTCAGTTACTGCACAGACATCAATGTTCTCCATACTGAGGAGTGCTTCGAGAGCCTGCATCTTGAGATTTAGACTTCTGGCATTGAGCAGCATTACCCTTAATTTTTTTCCATTTTTGTTTTCTAAGGAGGTGGGTTTGTCTTTTGAACCTTGCCTAAAAAAGGCACTATGGGGGTGGCAAGAGCCTTAGCCAATATCCAGAAGCCCAGTGGTGACAGGTGCAAGCTGTCCCTTGCGAAGCAGCTTGGCTTGCCCAGCATGTCATCCCAAGCAAACAGACATTGGATCCCCCTAGAATGACACCAGTAATTGAGCCAATTATTAAAGCTGATCATCTTGTCTTTGTATTGTGGCATCATTCTTGGTGAGGGCAAGATGCTGCTCAGGGTCAGGGTCATGCCAGCCTGGGCTACATAATCAGAGAGCTGCTCTATGTCTCTTTTCATGTAGTCCAGGGAGGTACGTCTCAGGTCATTCATGCCAGCATGGACAATGACAGAGTCATATTTGTACTTGCTTTGGAGTGACCTGAGTGCGTGTGTTATGTGGCAGATCCTAGCTCCCGACAGGCAGCTCACCATTACCCTCTCCTTGTTCAGCCTGGTAAGCGGAACGTCAGTATTTCTGACTATAGAGTCACCTATTACTAGTGTATCAGGCATGGTGTTTGGCCTTAAGGGCTGTGATTGTTTGACACACTGATTTATTGGAGTATGTGTTGCATGTGTTATGTTTTGATGTGGTGGATTTTTGGGTGTCTGCTTTGGGAGTCTCTGTTGTTTTGGTAAGTTTTTTGTTAGAGCCTCCGAGTATGTCTTTGTGTTATTATGTGTTTTGGTTTGCAGTTGTGGTAGGTCTATGTGGGACTGGGTTTGCTGTGTGTGTGGTTACCTTCTCCTCCTGTCTGGTCTTGCCAGTCCTGAGTTGAGAGAGTTCAGCCTCCAGTTTGGCTATATAGTTGCATCTCTCACATGTATTTGTGTTTGTTGGGAAGAGGAGAGGGTTGTCTGTGTACATGAGACAATTGTAGCATTGTCTCAAGATTCCCAGATTAACCAGCTGAACCAGAGAGGATGCTAGTTATCTACCACACTGCTAGAATATTATAAGGGAGTGTTGTGCCTTTAAGGGAAGTGGGTACTCACAGGGGTGGTAGGTGGATGTAGTGCTTACTTTAGTTTGAGAGTGCTTACTTAGAAGAGAGGTTTTGAGAACAAGTGCTAGGCTTATAATAAAGCGAGTAGACTGATTATTATAAGAGTAGAGCTTTCTTAAGGGAAAATTTGAAGAGCAGACTTGATGGAGCCAGAAAAGGTTTAACCTTGTTTAACTGGCGCTGCGCTTTGTGCACAATCGCGCAAAGCCGCGCAAACACGGATTTTAAACAGAGAACTTCAAAAGAGCTAGAAATGGTCCAAAACAACCAATTACTACAAGCTCTTGTGCTGAGGTCACTCCTTCAGGGACAGATAGGCTGCTCAAGGCTCTCCACTCCCACTGGTGAGCAAAGAAACTTCCTTCTATCCAAATAAGGCAATGGACAACACAGGAACTACACCATAGCCCAGAATACAGCAAAGCCTGTATACTGGTCTAAACTAGTCGAGGAGAGGCAGTAAAACAAGGATTTTTTTTTGTTTTTTTTGTTTTTGAGATAGAAAGCACACAGAAATGCAGGAAACAGTAATAAATCAGTTACACAGGCTAGCACACTTTAGTGGGCTGCCTCAACAGTTAAATTTAACAAACAAACAAACAAACTTTCGACCAATTTTTGACCAAATGTAACTTTAAGTGCAGATAATATATAATGCAACAAACAGCTAAAAAAACAGTTTAAGCTTGTTCAAAGTAAGCAAGAGAAGGTATTTTAGGTAATCAAATTAACTCCAGCCGTTTTTGATGGTCCTTTTTATGTAATTGTTTAACTGGATAAAGTGAATTGCTTCACTTTTCATCTGCAACCTCTTGTGATTTAGGAAAAACATTGAAAACATTACTTTTTTTAGCCAAGCATCAGGAAGTTTTGTGCTTCCCAAAAGATGACAGGGCTGGTGCGGTAAAAGTTTGAGTCTGCACACTGTACATGCCTTCAGTTATAGGCATCGCTGGAGGATGCCAAATGGGTAAAAGTACCGAGTCAACTTTTAAATGTGCACAAGGAAAACTGTGTGTAAAGCTCTATATGGAAGACACTAATTTTTGTGTGTGTGTTTGTAATGGTGTTTGATTTTTTTATTTTCCTTTAGCATGCATAGCATACGCAGGTAAAATAATGCTGAAACATCAGTGTGGGGTTGTTCACTACTTCCCTTAATAAACTCTGTTTAGTATCAACTAACTCCAGTAAGAAAAAGATGGCACTGTAATTACCTCCCGTCACTTTTGCTTTTAACATGTGACGTAAGAAATCAAAGAAGTGAAAGCAGAAGTTAAGGGGTGTATATTGCTTTTACATTTGAAGCAAAGGGCAGATTAACTTCCAGTTTGTTTTACCTGCAAAATTTGACTAACAGGAAGCTGTTGCCCTGTTAATGGAAAAGTACCTATATCTATATAGATATATAGGTGGATATATATGTAGATATAGATTGGAAGATTTTGGAAATGCAGTTTATTATATACAAACATAATTCAATTTAAGCAATTCCAAGTGAAAACAGTCTTGTGGTCTAACCAAAAGCAAAGCAAGTCCCTTTAACTCAGACTTGCCTCTGGTCATAAACCTCTATAGATCCCTCTTTGAAAAACAATTTCCAGTTCTGTTCCAGGCCTTCCTTCAGTGCAGTTGATTCTTTTTAACAATGGTGCTTCTCTTCCTCTTTCACAAAAGTCAAATACTCCCTAGTTGGGCTTCCTTCGTACCTCTTTTAATAATATATTCATTAGCTCATAAAACAAACCTGCTCTCACTTTGCCCTCTTCGCCACTTTCCTAATGCATGTTAACCTTAACTCTGCTCCTGCCCTAACACTAAAACTACAGATTACATTAGAAAAATCTTTTCTGCAACACTACCTCTGCGGAAAGCAAAAAGACTCTTACTACGTACATTAACACTCATGGATAGCACTGTATCTATTCTTTTACCTAGTAGTCCTTATTCTAACACTAACGCTTAGTCTTTATTCTAACACTAACGAGCAAACATTTGAACACACTCCCAACACATCTATCCCCTAAGGTATCCATTACTCTAACCCTAACCCACTAGCATTCACCCACATATTTACATATATATATATATATATATATATTTTTTTGACATGACATATTTAAATATATTATATATATATATATCAACATTTATTTTATTATTATTGTATATTATTATATATTTATATATTCATGTATTAATATAAAAATTAATATAATAATGTATATATATAGAAGTAAATTTAGTTGTTGAAGAAGTTTTTTTTAAAAAGGTTTCAAAGTTTTTACAATTTTTTTTTATTATATATTTTTTTGTATATGTATTATATATATATATATTTCATGAATTTTTTTTAAGGCCTTTGGTGTGTATTGGATTTTTAGTGTTTAATAACAACCTGAATGTAAATTTGTTTGTTAGTAATATAATATAACTGTTTTTGTTTTTTAAGTTTTTTTTTTTATTTTTGAGTTTGCTTAATATATTAATTTAAGAATATCAATTAATTGAGGTATTAGGTATATTATATATATTTGTTTTTTAAGTAAGTTAGCATGTTCTGAAGTCATTTCATGAAAACCTAAAAGGCCTAATGCTTGTGTGGTTATATGTATTTAAATAAATTATTTTTACACGTTTTACGTTTATGGTTATTCGTTTTTTTTTTTTTGTTTTGCAAACGCTTGAGTGTGAGTAATCTTTGGCTGGTGACCGCCTTCTACCTCTTTTTTTTTAATTTCATTGTGAGACTGGTTTAGTTTTTAGCATTCACCCATTCGGATTTTTGTTGCCTCAAAAATATAACTGTTTTTAATATTTTTATTTTTTTTTTTAGTATTTGTTTTTTTATAATATTGATGAAATATTGGCATCAATTAGGGTTGGCGTTATAATATATAATGAAGTTTTGTAAGTCAAAGTGTTCATTAAGTTGTTTTCATTCTCTGAACTAAAACCTAGGCTCGAACCTTGTTTATTGTTTTTTTGTTTAAAATCATTTTACGCTTTCACGCTTACGGACCTTGGATTTGGATTATTTGGTGTTTTGGCAGCAACGTTTGAGTGTACATTAATCTTTGGCTGGTGACCCTTCTACACTCTATTTTTAATTTCATTGTGAGACTGGTTATTAGTTTTTAGCATTCACCCACATATTCACAACTCTAAACCCACACCCATTTACATAACTCCATCTTTCTGCTTTCAAAATTTCTAAAAACTGATCAACTCAATTGAAATTTGATAGTTTGACAAGCAGCTTTCACACTCCATTCTTTCTATAAAGTAAAAATTTGACAAAACGTTTGTGATTCCATAAACTGATATGCAGTAAATAGTAATTTAAGTAAAATTCTTGAATGTTTCCATGAAAATTTAGAAAAACTACAATTATGGGCATGTAATTATTATTTAAACATTAATATCTATAAGAATAAGGCTTTATCTTATTTTGGTGAGTACCCTGTGGGTTAAATTGTGGACCACAACCATGAATTTATTGAATATGTTTAACCAGATCCATATCTAGGATTGATATTCATAAGTAATATGTCCCCAAAGAAGCATACTGATTAGTATTATTTGCAATGCTATATTATACATTACAACTATAGTAATAAACAATGACACAGGTGATCTTATGTTCCTGAATACATACCAGTTTGGCTTTGTAAAAGGCACATCATATCTACTTGACCTTATTGAGATTTTTGAAAGGGTTACTGAGGCCATTGATAAGGGAAATGATGTGGTCCTTGACAAGGCCTTCACACTTTCCCCATGCTGAGATTATTAAGAAACTCTACAAACTCAACATTAACTCATAGATCCCTTTATAGTTAATTGGCTATATGATGGAACCCGTATCTTTTAAGTTGGGTTTTTAATTGTAGACAGGAAAACATCATTAGCTGTGTTGAATAAGGGTTTGTATTTGGCCACTCCTCTTTTGGTATATACGTCTTGGGCATGAAATCTAATGTCAATGTTCTATGGCTGACTGAATTTGCTGATGATTACAAATTATGGATGATTCATAGATTCATAGGTGCATACTATGCTTACAACCACTAGGGCCCTTATAAGCCTAGGTGTGAAACCCAAAATGACCCACAAATTTAATTTATATAGGGGTGATTTACTGGCTACCTCTGCCTATTATAGATATAGGAGTCAGACCAAAGGTGAATTTCTGATTACCCATCCACTTATCCAAGTTACGCTTAAATAGGAATAGAGAGGAACTCTGCTTCAGATGGATGGGGAGGCTGTTCCAGAGAATGGAAATTCTCTGAGAAATATATCTGTCTTTTCAAGATTTCTTATACATGTCATAAGCAAAATGTTAACCTGGTAGATCTGATGCTGTTTGTTTTGTGGATGTGCAAAAGGATCATCAAAACAGGGTTCAGGGATGCCTTGTATGCCAGGCAATGATCATCTTCCAAAAGTCTGTATTATACTGAATAAAGAGAAGGGGCATTGAGGCAATCAGCATAGGACATCGTGTTTACTCCTTGTGTTATTTTTGTAAGTAATCATTGTGTATGTTCCAGTTGCTGCATGTGTATGGCCAGGTACATACTGAAAGGGGCATTACACTCTTTGATGGGTCTGATGAGGGCTGTGTAAAGCGGTGGGTGACCACTCTAGACCTAGATACCATGTCCTTGCTTATAAGTTGAGTAACATAGAAGGATTTTCTTACTACACTGGGCACTCATTTGTCAAAGGCTATGTTACTAACTACATGATTTCCCACATCTCTGACTCAGCATTTAAGGGTATTTTATTCATGGTGTAGTTATCCAGGGTATCAGACTTCCCAAAAGGTAAGAAAATGTATTTCTTGGTATTGAGTTTTAAACCATGTCTTTGGCACCAAGTGTTTGTCTGTATTAGACCTTCCTGAAGAGAGTTCTTAACTTGGAGGGATTCAATGACTGCTCCCAATTTGGAAACATCTGCAAACATGGATAGCCAGGTGCCTTTGACATTAGCTTTGACATCCAAGAAGTAGATGCCAAACAAGGGTGGGCCTAGCACAGAGTCCTGGTGACTTCACTGGTGACTGGCCTCTTTGTGGAGGTAGCCTCATTGATTCTAATCTCCTGGGTCCTATCAGTGAGACAGCTAGCTATCCATCATGTTATAAAGGGGTTTATACTTAGTTCCATCAGTTTGTTGACAATTCCCTAGTGGGGAATTGTATCAAATGCATTAGCTAGATCTAGATAGGCATTATAAACTGTTTTCCCCTCATCCATTGCCTTAGTGACCTTTTCCAAGAAGTCCAGCAGATTCAGTATGCACGATCTTCCTTTGATAAAGCCACACTGGGATGGATCTAGTGTCTGGAGGTCTCTTATGTCCCCACTGATACTGTCTATGATAATTCTTTCCATGGCCTTGTAAATAAGAATAGGCAAGTTAATGAGTTTGTAGTTTCCAGGATCTGTTGAAAGCCCTCCCTTATAAGTGGGATGACTGTCACAATCTTCCATTCATGCTGCATATAGCTTGTTTTAAGACTATACTTAAAGAATGACTCCAAGGGTCCTGATAAGCTATATTTTAGTCTATTCAGGAGCCATCCTGGGAAGTTATCAGGGTCTGATGAGGCTATGTTCTTGGCTTTAGTGAGTGTAGCCAGTACATGGTCCCAAGTTATTGTTGGAGGGATTATGTTTGTGGGTATTTTGGGGGGGATAGTTCAGAGTGAGTGAGGGTTACAGTTGGAAATGAATTTATCTGTTAACAGGTTCATTATACTGCCAAGCTTGATGAATGAGGCAGCATTAACCACCAGTTCAGCACATTGCTGTGTGCTGCCCATGAGATTTCTGATATAGCTGTAGAAGGCCTTATGGTTATCTTTCACTAGGAAGGCTATCTTGACCTCAAAGTTGACTTTGCTGGACCTAATTAGCACTCTTAGTTGCCTATTTACTTTGAAGATAGTTTCTATCTTTATGGGAATTACCCTTCCTGATTTTTGCAATGATTTTTCCCCTTTGTTGCATATTTTGCTTAATTTGGGATGCCACCAGAGTTGTTTATTTCTGGGGCTAGTCCTGGGCTTACTTCTGGTGGGTACAACAGCCTCTGTGTAAACATTGATATGGCTGTACAGCATTTCTAAGAGCAATTCGACATAGGCTGCTGTGTTCTCGGGGTTAGGGGGGCATTGAATTGTGAGAAATCATCACACAACAACAGGAAATTTGCTTTGGAATATTTCCTGTTAGCAGTTTTAATGTGATTACAGAGATGATTTTGATTTTGAAGGAGACAGCATTATGGTCAGACCTTACCAGGGATGATAAGACATGGAGGGGGTACAGCATTCTCCAATAATTGTATGCATGAGGTCCAGTTCATTGGAGACTCTAATGAGTGTATTCACTATTTGATCAATGGTGTTTGTAGTTACAAAGTCCAGGAATCTCTTTGCCTGTAGACTTGAGGTCATGTAGGATTCCCAATCTATAGAAGGATAATTAAAGTCTCCTATAAGTAGAGTGTAGGTTGGGTGGTAACTGCCTCCAGTAGGTTCAGGTATGCATTGTTAGCTTCTTGGAACATGGAGGGTGACTTATAGCTTGCAAAGATATGGTGCAGGATTTTGTCTGTGGTAATGTGCATGTGGAGGAACTCCAGCATGCCATTCTGTTTCACCAGCACAGAGATATGTTTATTATTGATGTATACCTCCACCTTTAGCACTTGTCTATGCAGCTACTAGTCTAAAAGTGTGGAAGGCACCAAAACCTTGTCCTGCTGGGGTACTGTCTGCCACTTTAAACCATGTCTCAGTAACTATATAGATGTCTAGATTCTTGAGTGTGATAATGGCTTGGAGGGAGTGAAGTTTTTTTTTTATTTAGGCTCCTGACATTGAGCAGTAACACCTTGAGGTTCAGTTGAGTTGGTTTTGCTGTTTTGGTACATTTGTCAGTTGGGCATTGCCTGTAAAAAGGCATTATGGGGTGGATAAAATTTTAACCAGTATTCGAAAGTCTAGATGGGAAATGTGCAAACCACCCTTGGTAAAAAATGTGGTCTGTTGACAATATGGCAAATATTAACACCAGAAACACATGTAGTTGGTGAAATCAATCATTTTTTTGCTCATACTGTGACATCATCTTTGATGATGGTAATATGCTGGTCATTGCTAGGGTTATAGCAGCCTGAGACACATAGTCTGGAAGCTCCATAATACCTCTCTTCATATAGTCCATGGATGTACATTTCAAGTTATTTACACCTACATGGACTATGATGGAATCATACTGGTACCTGTGGCATAATTGAGTGCATGAGTGATTTGGTGAATCCTGGCTCCAGATAAGCTCATCCAAGGGCTAGACCAAATACATTTGGTGTGTTGGTCATAGTCATTCCCTCAATGCAGAAAAATGTAGCATAGTTTCCTTTGATATATCTGGCATCACTACTGATTATCATGTAAATGATGTTCACCTCAAATCTGGTACAGTCATTGAGACGTTGGATACTTATGCTGATAACAGACTTTCCTGTCTCTAAGGTGGCTAGAAAATCTTTTTCCCTTGCATGATGTTTCCTTCCTAGTATCTTCTTGCAGTCCATAAAAGTTATTTTCCTACTTTATTCCTCCAACATTTGGTCCTTCATTAAAAATAATATCCCCTTTTTGCATATCGCTCACTAAACACCTAAATAATTTGAGACTGCAAAATTTCTTCACCAAAATGGTCTCAGATCATAGTACCCTTAGTTCCTGCTTAATTATATAACATGACATTCTCTTCAATAAATATAATTTTCACCTAAACAACAGTACCATTACTGCCATCTATTCACTACCTGAACTGATATTTAGCAATATGGAACAGGGCAAGGGTACAGAAACTGAGTTTTTGATAGCATAAATCATACTCTACTCATGCACAAAATGTAATGTGTTGGATTTTCCTCTAATGTAGTTAAGGATTTTTTTCATTTGCATGCTGCATCATTCTTTCATTCATCTTGGATCCAGTAAAACCTGTATTTCTGGTATCTCTTTTCACAAATGTATTGAGGCAAAAGTTAATAATGTCAAGACTCAATTAAAAAATTCATATAAAACTTCTCACCTACTCACCCTTGAAGCCCAACATCCCATTGCCATAAGTATTCTTATCCTAAAATTAAAAATATACTCCAAGTCATTACTTCTTGCTTGGGACAAAATGTGTCCTTCCTTCAAATTACTGAAAATAAAGTGCTAAGATTTATTGACCTCTCTTCACTACAAGAATATCACTGAAGCACCCTTGCTGAAGCAAATTTGCTCCCTGTGGCATGTAGGTCCTCTCAATTTCTGCATACTTTCTTTGTCAAAAATTCCTGCATCTTAGCTACCACACCCTTTTACAGAACAAGCTACAAATGATATGCTCCTCCTACACACTCAGCAACTCTGATGCCTGACAACTTTTGAGATATCCTTTCCCCCCTTTCTATCTGTAAAAGATCATTTGGCAAACTTACCCCTACCTCCTGGATTGACATACCTGATTAAATCAGGCTGATAGATAACTTTGTGTCATTGAAAAAAATCCCTTTAATGCCATCTCCAAAAAGAGTATCTGTGCACTTGCTTTAAAAATCTTGACCTTTACTATGACCTACTTTATGACTGTCAGGTACAGCGATGGGGGCATATTTTGCCCCCCATGTATGCTAATCTATTTATGGGGTTATTTGAGGTAGATCATCTTTACAAAATGCAATTTTTTCAACATTATGTTATTAAATACTACCGATACACAGACAATATGATCTTTCTTTGTGAGGGTGGAAGGTCTATGGTGGAGTCATTTGTTCAGGATCTTCATAAGAATAGATTTGGTATAACATTTGATGGACTGCAATGTGGAAATAATGTTGCTTTTTTGGATGTTGATTTGGGGGGGGGGCATTAAAACTGATATCCATAGGAAGTTTAATAATATTCATCATTTTATGGATGGTAGAAGTTGACCCCCCATTTAATCAGAGCACTTCCATATAATTAATTATTACGCATTAGTAGATTGACTAATAATTCTAGTAATATTAGTGAAGAAATATGTAAAACTTATGCAATGTTTGAAAAGAGGAGTTATAATACCCACTCCATACATATGGCTATAAATTGCCTAAATCAAGATGTGAAGCCTGCAGTTCCTAATAGGAATAATGAGAGATCAGACTGAAGTGTAGGTAGTAAAGTTGATGAGAAAGTATTTTTTGTTACTACATATAATGTTTTTACAGAGAAATTAATAGAAATTGTTAAGTTTTACTGGAATTTTTTGCTGCAAGATAAATATTTACAGGAGCATTTGCCTCGAAGACCTACAGTTTCATATAAGAGAGGCAGAAGTATTAAAGATATGATTGTCCATGCTCAGTTTACTTTTCCAGCACAAATGCTGGGAAAACAAATTTCTGAGTTTGGACTGAAACCTTGTGGATACTGTTCGATATGTAATTTTACTGCACCAACATTTCATCATATAAATGATAAAATGTACTTTCCTTGTGACACCTACAGTTGCAATACAGAAGGAGTTGTTTATGTTTTAAAATGTGAATGTAACCTATTCTATGTGGGTGAAATTAAGCAAAATGTTATGTTAGATACTTAGAACATCTTAGAAATATTAAGAACAAAAAGTTAGAAAGCCCCTTGGGGCTACATTTTATGACTTGTTATGGCAGGGATAGTAAAAACTTGAAAGGTACTATTATAGAAAGGGTAAAAATTGTTCCAGGTATGTCTTTAAAAAATAGGTTGCTTCAAAAAGAGGCAATCTTTATTCTTAAATTTGGTACTTTGTTCTCAAAAGAGTTAAATAGGGAACTAAATTGGAAATGGCTGCCATAATTGTTTAATTGCTTGTTTGTTTGAATTTATATTTTTTATATAAATCGAAGCATTATGGGTATGTGTTTTTATACTCTATCAAAGTCTGTTTGTCTGAGGCACTAGAAGAGCGTACTTGTCTTTTTATTAAACAGTTTGGATCTACTAGCTTTGTTGATTTTTACATTTTTTCCTCAAGTTGTTGGTTATTATACCTGATTAAATCAGGCTGATAGATAACTTTGTGTCATTGAAAAAAAATGCTTTAGTGCCATCTCCAAAAAGAGTATCAGTGCACTTGCTTTAAAAATCTTGATCTTTACAATGACCTGCTTTATGACTGTCATGAAATGATTGTTGGGTACTCTTTATACCCTTATAATTTCATTTGTACAAATTCAAGAAGGTTGCTTTGTCTATTAATGTATACTTTTTTTAATAATACAATGTACTGTTACACTGTTATGTTAAGTTGATTCTAACAAATCTGTATTTCATTTGATATCGATACCAATTGTTTTTTTTTTTTTTTAATGTAGCTGGATTAATTTACTCTTAATTAACTCATTTATTTATTTGTGTTTACCTGTTTGGTCCAGGTTATGGCTGAAAAGGTTCTTTTAACCAGCCCACCTACCTGGTTAACAAATTAATAACACCTATGAAATATATGAGAATTTATCTCAGGAGCTAGGAAACACTTTTTCTGTGTGTAGACATCTTTATATTGACACCAAAATTTTTTTAGGAAATGTGGAAGAACTTTTTACACAAACTAAATGTTCCATAAAACAAGCACTTCTGAGCAGAGCCACATCCAGCATGAGGTGATTTAGGCAGTTGCCTAGGGCCTGTGTTGGCTGGGAGGTCTGATTTCCCTATAAAAATAAAAAAAACAATTCTTCCATAACTAAAAAATGTTACAGCATTAGGGCCTCATGAAAGACCTTGAACTTTTGTAAAGAAACCTCATCATTAAGGAAGCAACAATGTCCTAAACCACAGGAGATTTAAGTGGAAGATGTCAACATTCACCAGGGACAGACATAGCAACAGCACGAATGTTTAACGGGAGATATGCACAAATCTACTGTGTGTGTGTGTGTGTGTGTGTGTGTGTGTGTGTGTGTGTGTGTGTGTGTGCGTATGTGTGTGTGTGTTTGTGTAAATGCACCATTTGGAGCACTGTCTTGTTAAGTGACTTTACTCAGAGTCAAACCCTAATCCTTAATAATTAATTGCCTTAAACCCTCACACAAATTGCCAGGACTCTTTTAATTTTATTTCTTTTTTCTATATTTTGTAAATCAATGGAGATTACAGTCTGTCAATATCAAAGCTGTGTTGTTCAGTGCTAGTGGTGTAACAGGGAGCACATTTGATTTGGTGCAGAAGGCTGTGGGTTCTCTTCATACACTAGGTAGATCAGTTTCTGACACTACCATGCAGCATAAAGGGACGATGGGTGTTGCACTACTGAATGTAGCTTCCTTTGGATGAGATGCCTAATAACTATGAACTCATTGTCTATTTGCCAGACATTCCCTATTGCATATTACCAGCATACCATTTTTTATGTAGCATAGGCAATTTATTCTTCAAGGGGAGCAGGTACTGAATTTATAGATGAAACATTGAAACACAAAGTTGTTTGCCAGCAGCAACCTCTTCATTACAGTTCTCTTTAATGTCAAATTATTCAGATGACTTTTAATTATGCAGAGACTGTGTATTGTGAATGGCCTTTTATGGTTGAAATGTTCTGAAATGGGTAGTTTTGCTATTATTGTCTCATACATTTTGTTTCATTGCTTACTGGAAAAATGTTAAAAATTACAAATTTAAAGCATACTTTAACAAGTGGTGTATTAAACAAGAATACTTTAATACAATCAGGAAGGTGAATTAAAGAAAACATGCATTTATGCTTAATACAATCAGAAAGGTGAATTATACAAAGCATGCATTTATGCATGATCCTAAAAATATGTGCAGGGGGTCCATACTTTGAAAACAGCCCAAAGTACACTTAATATGTCACTGGCCAGATGCATTTTCCATGAATATGGGTTTCAAAGGCTGTTTCAATAAATGTGAGTTTGAAACCATTTACTATCCCTCACAGTAAGTCTGTTTTCATTGTGAGACTGTATTATTTGTTTTTTTGTTGTTGTTTAGGAAATAATTATCAGTGTTTGTGATATACAATTTGAAATAAATATAATTTTTAAATTAAATCCAAGTATCTGTAATCATTGCAGAAGTAAAGAAAACAGCACTCAGATTGACAGTTTTGAACAGGGTTTATGGTAACTGGGGAGAAATAGCTAAGGAATGAGACACTGGAATGGCTGCAGGGAGGGGTCACCTGATCCACTGGGTCCCTATTAATTATCCAAACATTTTAAAGTTCGAATGTCATATGGTTGACCCCATTTGATCGAACTTGAGGTAAGTTTTTTTTTTTTATATTTTCGATGTTTCAAACTTCGCTCATATGTTGTTATGTTGTCGAACATATGAGGTTCAAAGTTTTCAAACTTCGAATATATAATATATACCCGATCCATTTATTACCCTGCCTAGAGCCTCATTTTTATAAAGATTAGGTGAGTTAATTACTTTAATTCCGAAAACTCACAGAGAGTAAAAATGTAGAAGCAGCAGTCTCTCACCCAAATGCATATGCCTTCTGAGTTAATAGAGCTGCTCAATCATGAGACAGTATTACCACTAATGTAACATTCATTTAATTAATTTATTCATTTCATGACTACCTGAAACTCAGGGTTGCACGCAAGCTAGAGCCTATCTCAGTACTCACTAGGATTGCAAGGCATACGAAATAAACCAAAGTGTGGCACAAACATATTGTGGAATGCACACATACTCTCACATACAGCAAACACACCTTTCAGTCTGTTTAGGATGTTGAAGGAAACTGGCACATACACAGAAAACCTACTTGAACACAAGGAGGATATGGCCACAGAAGACACTCCAGCTGTGAACTGAACTGAAATGGAGAAATATGCACTGTGAGGCAACAATGACAACCAGTGTGACACAACATGACTATTTTATTTTAAGGCAGAGCAGGTATGCGCAGAACCATTGCCTTAATCTTCAACAGAGTTGTCATAACACACATTTTATCTGACAGTACCAATTTGAAAGGAAAAAATTTAGTAATTTAATTGTACAGCTGAATATTTTCAGTATCTTTACTTGTATTTAAATATATCATTATGTCATGTGTGACTTATCACCCATCTAATAGTTTTACAGTAGGTAAATAAGATACAACATGTTTTGTTTTATCATTCTTAAAAGCTGTACTACTGAGCTTTCTGTACTTTGAATCCCATAGCATCAGAACAATACTCAGCTCTGGTTTTATTCAGCCTGAATGTTTTGTGAATTTTGATTGTTGGCATCCAGTCTTTCATAATCTGCATGCTCACTTTAGTGCTCTTCAGTTTTGTTGAATGAATTTATTGTCAGTGATGGGAAACAGTCTCCTTGCCCATGACCCATGACAAAAGACTGATAAAACATTTCCTCCCTGATATGGAAGTTTATGTCTGTTCAGTAACAACTTCTTTGATGTTCTGCCTACCTTTTCTCATGAGGGAATTCTTTCCAGTAGCTAGGTAGTTCTGTACCACCATTTTAACATTCTAACATCTTCTATGGTAAGCATAATTCTTATCAATTAAATAATTTGAAGGGATATTAACTAAATTTGCATGTGGAACAATCGTTGCACAGAAAAATAATTTAGTTTCTGGCATTTGTGTTCTTAGAATTAGAATGACCACTTTCTAAGAAGATACATGTCAGCAGAAGATGGGCACAATGTGAGGACACCTCCTTGGCACCGTCTTTGGGAGTGTATCCCAGACCAGACCCAGGGTACACCAGATAGAGTATATCTCTTAGCTTGCCTGGGGATGAGTTCTGCAAGATATTCTAGGAATTGTTTGTGAGGACAAAGAGCTCATCTGATGTACTCTGCAAACACAACTAGGCTACTGCTGATTAATACATATATATATATATATATATATAAGTTTCTGTTGGCACATGTCATATATCTGTTGAAAGAGGTAGTGACAGCTGACATAACACCCTCACTTCATGTAAAAATGAGAAAATGGTGTTGATGAATATGATGATAATTCATGAAGGCTTCCTGCAGTACTGTTGTGAAATGGCAGCATAACTAATTGGAACCTTTCAAGAGTTGTGCACATTTGCACATCTATGTAAGGGAATCTACTCAAGAATAGTAAATAAAGCAGAATGCTAACGAGCCTTTTACTTTGTAATACCTAATATATGCTTGATTGACATGGGGACAGGTGACATGGTGGTGAAGTCATCTGCACATCATAGCCTTGTACTGTACACAGTTGTAATGTAGACCCAGGTAGTTATATAGTCCTCTCCAGTACAGTGTGCATTAGGAACTTTAGCTGTGACAAAAACATGGATGGAGGGAGCTGGTGCATCATCAGGCTTCCTTAGCACTTTGTCCCTCTGCACTTCCTGAAGCATGTTGTTATGCCACACATTGTATACCATAAGTTATTTAGGTTCATAGGTAAGTATTGGCTATCAATCTGGGAAACTATTATAACCCTAGGCAATAACTATAAGTCAGAATCAAATCCTGTACCTTGTATCTGTGACTTATCCATTATTCCAACACCTCCCATCATGCAGAGGAATTCACATTGCATGCACTTGAGCTACATATTCAACATGCAGTGCATGGAGCACAGTGATTACACTCTGATGTCTGGAAAAAGACAAATCTGTTAAGTGCTACTGCAGTGTGATACCTTATCTTAAAATATGCTAATCAACCTCTGATTAACTTGCTAAAGTTGGGTCTCACACTAGGCAGTCAAATCCGCCAGTTCTAATAAGTAAACAACGGCAGCAGAATAAAAACAGATTGGATTGTGCCTGCTTTCTGTGTCAGTAATGTGTCACTGACTTATAAACCTAGAAAGTTGATAGAATAGCAAGATTTGCATTAGCCTGCATTTTCTGACGGGTATGAAGTGTGAAACTCAAATGTATGTCATTATTTAGTGATTACATTCCTCCATGATTTGTCAGAAAACCACATATTTTATGAAGAACTGACCAAATATATGATGCAAAAGCCAGGACATTCTACAAAAAATTGGACAGCTGAGAGGCATGGCAAAGTGAGTGTAAATATAAGACACATGTTTTACACTGTCTTGTAACAGTTTTCACAAAATATTTTACAGCTTTGAAAGCCAGAAAAACACTAAGCACTTTTTTTCTTGTAACTAGTAGTACATGGAATTGTTAAAAGCTCCATGCACTATGAAGAATTATAATAGGTCGCCTATCATAATCCTTTATTACGTGTTCTTGACATTGATGCTAAGCTTCAACCTCGAGGAGAATTTCTTGGATTCATGTCTAGAACATATAATAAGCAGGTAATGATCACTGGCCTGTTCATAATCCTCTACATTTGTGAATCAGTCTGGTGTGCAGTGTTTACTCATGGAGTTAAACAGAGACTGAATATTGTGGTGACAGCTTTATGAGAAGGGTGGGTGGGTGGAAGGCAGGTGTTATGATGCTGGACAATTTAAAGTATTTTGTTAATAAAAGGGTTGGGGAGGGAGCTGCCATGGAGAAAAAGTAGCATTATATCATTGTAAAGAAGGACACCCTAGGCCATGACCATTGATACATATATTTAAAGGAAGGGGCCTAGACATGATCATAACTACATAAACATATTAATGAAAAGGATGGGAAAAAGAAACAATACATAATATTGGATAAATGGTATAGAGAGAATCATGTACAATGAGCGTGAAATGGCTGTTCAGGGGGATAGCAAGTCTTAGATACAAGCAATACTATATTTTATGTAAGATGGAACAAACTCCTTATAAGTCAGTATTGCAGTATAAGCTCATTATGTCCTCCAATCAGAAAAGCTATTCAGAACATTGACTAAATGCTATCTTTTTTGGCACCAAGGAAAGTATTATTTTAATCACAGCATAGGCATCCAGCATTATACAATGAGGCATGCAATGCAAATTAGTCGTGGAGTACTGTTCATGCCACATTATGAAATTAGTCTGTAAGAATTCCATTATGTATCAATAAGCTGCAATCTGGCATGAGATGTGTTTATGAACTAGAAAAAAATGAATCAAAGGTTGCTAGTAATGACCTCCCCAATAGAAATTAAAACATATGTGCACATCTAGCAATATAATGAGAATATTTGGGATATCTTATTTAACATTTTTAACTTGATATGCTAACTGATTTGAAGACCATGACATAAGCAATATGGTATACTGTATTACTAAAGTAATCCACAGTAGCATGTCTGGATAGTATTGTAAATTGCTTTTTCAGTGAGAGACATTGCCAGTATTTACATTACAGCATTTACATTTTATTCTGCCTGCCTTAGATGGAAGAAAAGTATTATAGGGCTGAACTATTAACATGTAAGTTGTTCTATACTGCATTTAGTTTGGGTCATTAAAACAAGTACACGTGTTCCCTTTGCCTTTCCTTAGCAATACCCTGAGCTATTTCATAAACAGTCAGTGGGTGTTTGTTTCCTAATTTTTTGTGAAGTTTTGTTCTAGCAAGCAGAGGCTATTTTAAAAAATACTTTTTTCACTTGCTGGAATGGTATATGATGGTCTCTGAATTTTCTTTTTAAGGAATAGACGAAACTCCTAATATGAAGTTTATGTTTTAATGCTGGGCTGTTGCTTTTGGTAAGAAGTCTAACGGTTAATGTATTTAGCAGGAAAGTTGCCCTTGAGGTAACCTGAAGCCATTTACTTTTATGCAATGTGACACATTGCTGTTCATGTTTTGCACTGAATTAGTAAGCCTAATTTTTTTCAGCAGTCTGTAATATGGGTATATGTTGACATGATAATAGAGCTATGAATAATGGTACATATACTAAACTGGAAAGTTATATGTTTATACCTATGCTTTCTTGCCTATCTTTATTTTGTAAGGGACTTTTTGCTAAGATCCTGTCTACCTGAATTTTTGCATGTGTGTGTAAAAATAAATATTTTACTGCAGGGTTGAAAAGATTTTGCTGTATTGTCAAAGGTGCTGGAGTTCCCCTTGGGGTTTTAATTGTCATGCATTATGTAGTGGCTGATCTCCATATGTTAACAAAAAGCACCATGGTTCAGTTTTTGGTGTTTACAGTTCATTTGTTGTCAGAGAGATAATTTCAGAGGGAACTGAAATCCATTTGTAGTCTGGGATGGTTTGTGTTGATTTATAATTTCAAAAACACCTGCATACGTGATTGATAAGTTTAATTTGTGCTTGATCCATACCTCTCAGTCTCTTATAAGCAAAAAATCTGGACAAAGCAATAAATAAAAAAGTTGGACAAAGGCCCAAAAATAGGGACAGTTTTTAAATATTGCTCTTAAAAGTTTAGACATTTGATAGAATAACAGATTTGAATTTTCTGAAGGGTATGAAGTCTGAAACTCAAATGCCTGTCATTATTTTCTAATTTCAGTCTTTATTGATTTGTCACTAATTTCCCAGTAAACTACAATTTTATGAAAATCAGACCAAAAATATGAGGCAAAGATCTGGATTTTCTGTGAAAATTTGTACAGTTGAGAGGTATGGCCTTGATCCCGAGAGATTCTTTATAAACAATTATTATAGCATAGTCCCCAGAGGAGCACCATTGATAAAAATGCATGTGATTTTGCCAGTGTGATGGCTATAACTTTGAAAGATCTTCTGGTCAGATAGCCATTATATCACTTCTTTAGGGAATCCCCATCTGGCTAGCCTTTGTTGTATGACCAATTGTTTCAAATACTGTTTTCAGACATAGAAATATTTCCCATTAAAAAACCTTCCGGCGTATTTGTATATATTCAATTGTTTAGTGCACAGATTGCAGTTAATGTGCCATTTCTGGGATATGAATTATGGTTTTCCTTCATCATGATGTCAGTCTTTGGGATATTTTCTAGTACATTTCTCTAGATCATTCTTTGTAATCTTGTAGAAAAGGGGCAAATGTTTGCAATCAGTTAGTAGTAGCTAGCAGAGGAATGTGAGAGGACCTTGGCATGCAGTTGTATCAGAGCACATCTGTAGCTGTGTGAGACCATTTTGTGGTTAGTATGATTACAAATGTAAGTAAGAACATATAATGGGCTACCAAGCCTTAGCAACTTTGGATGTAGTATGCGGTGGCTGGGGTTATAGTATAAGTCTTTCTTTTAAAGAAGTTATTGTACTTTTGATTTTGAATTGATTTACAGTAAACAGAGGGAGGGTAAGATAACATTTTGTGAAGTGGGATATTAGATGGAGTAGTAGGACAGTGATGGAAGACTGAGAGAAAGAAGCAGCTGCCTTTTTATGGCATTTGTTGTTGTACTGCTGAGTATGTTATGTGGACTGCCTTTAGTGAAGATTTATTTGTACTGAGAGTTTTTATAGTTTGCTAGAATTTTCTTGGTTGGATGATACATGTTGTTTAAAGATTTCTAAGGCATAATTTACACATTTCAACTGTTTCCTTTGGGAATTATTATCTAGCTTGTTCCAGACTTTTTTTCCTTTCACTCAATGCTTTCTCCTGAGACTTTATGAATTGTCTTATTTCATGTATTAGGTATATATTTGCATTTTTGTGCCTTGCAGCTTTCTTATATTGAGGAGATAGAATATGGCCTGAGAAAACTGTAAAAAGGTGAGAGGGTGGAAGCTGCTAAATCTAATTTCATCTCATTTATAGATAGAATGCATGCCATGTCTGAATTTAACATGCTCATAATGCTGGGATTGTTATTAGTCTGCATCTTCTGTTTATTACAAGTTCAGAATCCATTTAATTTAAAGTTTGAATTGCAAATGTCTTGTTAAAGGTGCATCTTCCTTCAGCAAATTAGGAAACTGTAGGGGTTAAAAGGATCTGTCAATAGTTAATATCTAATGAAGAGAACAAAAGGAATGGATTTATTGAAAATGAATTCCTTGTATATGGAGAGGGAAGAAATGTGTTAAGGTGAGGTACCTCTCAAATGTCACTGATTTTCAGGGACATCCCTAATTTTGACACAAACTTTAGCTCTGTCCCTATTAATCCCTCCTAAAACTAGTGACTTTTGGAGGTAAGGTAGTAAATTACACTTAATGAATAATGACAATAATTAAGAGTTACAGACTTCTTTTACTTCAGAAAATGTATACTAATTCATATGCTCTGATTCTGTCAATGTCTCATGTTAACAGCACTAATATTTTAAAAGTGTCTCTGATTGCCTCTGATTTCTTCTGGATTTTTCCCTGATTCTGTTAAAATTTGTTCCCGCTTGGTTGAGAGCTATATGAGGTATCTAAACTTCTGAACACTCCTATAAAAGAAAAAAAGAAAGTTTTGTAGAAGAATGGAACATTTTATATCCTGGCAAAAATGGTATTTAAGGAGAAGTTGGTCTCTTGAATGGAGAATAGAAGAAGAGTAGTTGGAAAGAAGGGAAAGGCTTCACTACATAGCAGTGTATCCAGTGGAACAGTGAGTGAGTGTTTTAACTTCTGTATACTACTGTATTCTTATTAACTTGAAGCTTGAGGTGAATGTGTATATTCTATTTCTTCTTACCCAAATGTAAATCAATGAAATATCTGCTGACATTTGTTATATTATTGCAATTGTATGGACTGCGTTTCTGCTTTACATTATCGTTTTGTTTTTTTCCATAAAAATTACTGCTGTCATTCATTGTATTACTACTACTGAATGATTTTTGAGTGACATTATATATCTTAGGAAAAGAAATACTCTTTACAAGCATTTACTTAAGCACCCCACTGCTATATTATCATTTATTAACATTGAAAGACATTTGGAAAAATGTTTCCTTTAAGGAAACATTCCCTTCTGGATTATAAGGAATGATTATGGATAGTTAATTTAGTGGCTCCCCATCCCAGGGTCAAATGAGAATTTCAATTAGTTATAGGTATTTATTTTCTTGCTTAATATAAGTATTTGCTTTTTGGATGTCTTTAACAGATCACATGATGTGTCACAGAATGTATTTATGTTAAGCACCTACACAGTTCTGCAGCATTGCCAAAGTTGTTTACTGAAACCTTGGTCTGCCATTGTGGAATGGCATGTATCATTTGGATCTGTCTTTTTGAAACTTTATTATTAAAGTTTTTTTTTTCAGTTATTGGAGCGCTGGACTTCATTTTTTATTAAGTGTTTATTCTGCACACTCAACATACGGTTATATTAATGCCTTGATGCCTTGCAGATGATTTTTTTTTCTTCACTCTTTGCCAAGATACATGGATCAACACCTGGTCTATGAATGATTATTTTCTTTTTATTTTAGAGACTGTTGCTTAGATTATATGTGGAAAACTTAAAATGCTTATATCCTATCATTCTATAACATAATGGTCTACATTTTGATTAGTGACATCTATCTCTGCATCTCTGCAGTGTCTATTTACACTGTAAAGTTTGCTGCAGGAACGACAGTATTCATCATAATTACCGTAGCAAACAAGATGAAATGCATTATTATGGGCAATGTTTTACATCTGGTCTGTCACCTATCCACCATTCCCAGTTGCACCATCCTTGTTTTCGTAGGGTACATTCAATGCTATTGTTGAAAACAAGCTGCAATAGATTTTTGTGGACTTCAGTAATTCCATTTGCTTTAAAGCATATGCATAATGGCTGAGATCATAGTGATAAAGAGTCTTCAATCCATTTCAGAAAACTGGCTAACAAATGAGAATTAAATAAAAAAGAAAAGTGAAAAAAATATCTCATTAACTATGCTAGAACTGGGGGTGACCCAGAAGAACAGTAATGCAGAATACTGGTGAATGCATGGTGGCACAAAATAAAAGGGAAATGGTCCCTCAGGTACTAAACACCTACTTGTTTAGCCACTACAAAAACTGGTATTATATTTCCCTTAATTCTGGATTAGAATACTGGAGAAATGGACAATAATCAACATGGGACACTAGTGAAAGGACGAATGAAGGAAGGAGTCAAGGGTTGACTGGTCTCTCAACATTACTTATATTCCAGGGACAATGACTGCTAGAATTCATATTAGCATCTACCTGGATTCTTGTAATAATGAAGTATGGGGTGAGACAGTCCAGTCTCTAGAAGAATGCTTTTCTTCTACAGCATAGACAATAACAATTGCATCTTTCTTCACTAAAGCCTGCATAAAGTCCATATAGAAAGCTTAAAGTTGTGCAATTTGATGGAAATGATCCAGGGGCATCGGGCACACAGTGGCCGCATATTAAGTGTAAGAGGAAAAGAGTCTCTGAGCTGTATTAGTTTTTATACTAAATTGTAAAATGCAAAAGAGGAGGCACAAACTTACAGGGTATTGTAATGTAACACTAATGGAACTGAGAAACATAGGTACAGGCCTTCCATTCTATCTGCCACTAACAAAGAAATTAGAGATGCAATGTTTCCATTCCAGAAGGCAACACCAGTGGAAGGAAAGTAAAATGGTAAAATGTTATCAAGAGGGATTACCAATATTGTAAGGAAAATGAGGCTTAACTGGCTGAGTATGTGCACGTGTAATGCTGACCACTTCAGAAATGTGCAAAAGCATTGCTAGTGAGCATGAGATATATAGAGTTAATGAAGAAAGACTAGAAATAGATGTCATTATTAATTGTAGTTTGTGTAGGGAGTGCTTAAAATTATTTTTAAGGTAATGTATCACAGTAAAAACAGTGTAAGTCTGAGTCACACTGGCCGAGGAGAACTTGAACTGTAGATTAGCTGAATAGTTACCTGAGGCTTGCAGATATATTATATATTATCAGTCAGACTAAAAGGTGCTGCAGCTATGCAAGGAAAATTTACCCATATTGTACCAATGAGTTTGTTTCCAGGGACAGACTAGCCATATTGTGCCAATGAGTTTGCTTCCAAGGACAAGCTAGCCATCTTGGGATGGTGGCCTAATGGTTAAGGTGTTTGCCTTACAAACACAAGGAGCAGGGTTTGAGTCTCACAAGGGATAATTGACTAGGCGTAAAATGGCTTGCAAGGGCAGTTAGTTAGCCTAGTATGAACCTATTATGGTAACAAGTTTGTTTCTTCTGTCTGTGTATTAGGATGCTTGTGTGACCACAGCAACATGGTGTGAATATTCAGTTCTATAAAAATAATTTCTGCTCTTGACAAATTTGGATCTGTGCTTCATAGATCCAACAATTCATCCAATGTCCTCTCATTCCCTTACTATACTTTTAGCACTACTGGGTCTTATCTAGCTGCATTTATGAATTCTTAATAATAGTCTGTTTTGTTAAAACAGAAATAAAGAGAACAGTAATGCATTATTGATATGCAGAAAGAAACATGATGAAAAACAAATTAACCAATAACAGTGAAATACAGACTCACACCATTAAACGGACATTGCTAGATAATCACAAAATGCATAGTTATTCATAAAAAGAATCATCTTTCAGCTGGTATGCAGAATCGCTGTTCTTTTTATAACCTGAGTGGTAGGAAATGAAAATTCTATCTGGCAACATATCCTGCTGGTTTATGAAGATGCCCACTTGGAAGTTAGTAACAAAAGGGTTGTCAGACTTGCTAAGGTCAGGAGGAGGTGAATGAAAAAAAATATAAACAAAAACAGCAATGAAATTATATTTGATTTTAATCACAATAGAGACATGTTTTCATGTACTGTTATATGGCCAAGTGCCAACCACCTAGGAAAAACTTCCTGTTTTTCTTAGTAAACCCACTGTAACTACACTAGGTTATGTAAGCTTGGGTGAACAAGGATGCAAGCTGTACTGGATGCTAATTATGTGGTTTCAGTTAGTATATAATGCCTTCCCTGTCTGAAAGGGCAGTGTGTCAGTTGTCTTTTCCCCTCATACAATCACAGCTTCTTGCAACATGATCATCCCAGACTGACATTGTTACTTTGTAATTAAACTAAAATCTTGTGAGGGTGTAATACTTTAGTCAACCACAGTTTACACACAGGAAGCACTGCCTCGGCTTCACATTCCATTCTGAACCCGCAACAGTGGTATAATTTTCTGCTGTCATCATATTATTTAAGAAAGGTGTACTTCTGCTAACTAATGCATTCACTACATGCCTCTTGTACATTATATGTGCAGTACATAGCACCTTAACAAAACTGTACACCAGAATTGCTAGCAGAATGTGTTCAGGACAACTTTATTATGACTTCCATTATACTTCAATGGAGCCTCATGGGATGAGCCATAATTTTATAATCATTGCATTCTGGTGTTTTGTTATCAACTAGATCAAGGGTTTTGTGATTTTGTATTTTTTAAACATGGCTTTGGATAGGTGGGCCTTTGTTTTTATTACAGAATGACTCCTACATTTTTTCATGCGGGGATTCTATAATTACATTATGCCTGTATCCCTCCTGTAAGCCTCACATCAGACAGCTTGCATCATCATCCATTCATTGCCAGCCACTTGTTGTGTATAATTATTTTTCTTGGCTATAATGCTTAATAGTCATAGAGTGGGGTGGATGGGATATATGCTGTCATCAGTGCCTGTCCTGTCTAGGTACAAATCTCTTAAGCAGCAAGCTTACAGTCGTGAATCAAAATTATTATATTTCATTCAGTGTAAACTCTACATAATGTAAATATAATGAAGTTTGCAAGGGAGGCTGGGTGCACCACAGAAAGGGTTTGATGAAGCAGGATTTATACTGCCACAATACCTCATAGGAGAAGCAGTGATGTATAGTCATCAGTGAGAAGGGCTTCCAACCCACCAAGCTACAATCTGGAGAAAGTCATAATCGTTTAGTGCATAGGAGCATGTCTACACAGAAGGAGGACTTTATGGTGTCCCCATGTTGATGTGGGTAGCTTGTTCCCTCTCCTAAGTGGTGGGATTAAGACATTTAAATATCTTTGCCTTCGATGCCATTGAGGACACAAGCAATCTGCATGCTGTCTGAATATCTGCCCTCTAGACAGCTCTTGCCTCCATCGTTCTGGTGAACAAATAGGTTCAAGTCCATTGAGGCAGTTTTTGATTGGCAGGTATAACGACAAAAAATAACATAGGAAAAACACAGACAATAAAGAGGACTAGACCTTGTCCACCAGAACAGTGCACCTTGTCAATTTGCCTTTTTAAATATTAGCAATTTGTCAAATGGTATATATCCCATCATAATCTTCCTCATTAATAACACAGGTCTTACCTATATGTTACTTCTCCATTATTTTAATTTCTCATCTTTGATTTCTCCAAATGTTTTGGGTTTCTAATATCATGACAGGAATGCATCCCATTCTAAAGTCAAGGCACAATTAGAGTTCAAGAAATAAATATTGCTTTAATACTTCTCTTTTATAGGTGTAATAATGTGATAATATACCATCTTAGTAACAGGATCACCAGTGTACAACACAAACCCTTCACTCAGTGTACAGGTGGTGCCAGTTAACATTTTAAATGAGATTACCTAGATGTAATGTTTTGGGTTTATATACATTTGGTAATAGTGCTAAGCTCCTTGGTTCGCTATTAGCATGGTTGAACAAGTAAAAGTTATATATCTGAGGGTGATTTTAGTACATTGAATTACATACAAATAGAGCACACTTTTTAGAGTTTATAATAATATGCATGATGTATTGATTATAGGCTGTGTGTTTGAAAAAGATTTCTATCTGGGTGGATTTAACTAGTTATGTGCAATTTACTCTGTTATTTAGTTGAATGTTTGAGTCATTTGATATTTTTATTTATTACTTCTGGTTTGCCTCACGTGACTAAGGCTAGGAGAGTTGCTTAGGAACGATAAGTTTGGATGGCTGACTTATGGGTGTAGGTTTATAAGCTTATTTTTTTACAAAGTAAAAAGCAAGGTCAAGATATTTTAGATTATTTTCTCCTTAAGATGGTAATGTATTCCTTGTATTCTATTTTTTAATATTCTGACTGAAAAAACAATGCCCTGCTATCTGATGATATCATGTTCATATATATATATATATATATATATATATATATATATATATATATATATATATATATATATATATACTGCCCCTGAACAGTATAAAGACATTAATGTATTTACACTAAAGCTGAATATTACATTTAACTGACTGGGTTTCCTTTTGGACTGTCTGATGAAGAACGTTTTAGTAAATGAAAAATAATAATGGAATACTATTGGATGGCTGACACCTTGATGCAATACAGATGCTATGAAATTTTGTTTGAGTTTTTGGGTTTGCTAAAGATACTATGGAATTACAAGTTTTGGATTTCATGAGCTTGAATGGAAATGTTCTTCTGGTTGTGGTCAAGAAGGATTGTATGGAATATATAGAACCTGATAATACAGAAATGACTAAACAAATGTTATTTAGACCATATTATTAAGTCAGTTACTCCTGAGGAGGGGACCTTAATAGAAAAAGGCAACTTTATGATATTTTGGCTTGGGAAAGTTAACAAAGTTAATGTTTAGAAAGTGTGGTTGACATATATTACATGCCTGTCATTCCTACATGATGATAAAGAGAACTTTTATTTTTAATTTAAAATACAGTAGGATCATTCATTCATATTTCTTTGTAAATGAGCCAGAAGCTCAGTTTCAAGAAGACACTGGTATGCTTATAGTTAGATACTTCAATTAGTTTATCAAGGAAAATAAAGGACTGTGAGTGTTGTTTAATTTTGTTATAAAATAGAGAACTATACAGTTATCAATATCATTAAACTCTGCAAAGATCAGGTAATTTGTACCAACTGCTTATGGTCTTATTTGTGGTAATATTTTGTTTAATTAAGCACTATTATAAGAGGATATTTTTTGTTTGGGATTACTGGGGTGATAAAAGAATTCCTAACACTGGATTTTATAGGGGAGCAAGCCCTTATGCACCAGCACATCGGGGGCTGTGCCCCAATATCTTTAAATATACTAGCTCTTTGATCGTGCAGCCTTGGAGGTAAGAAGAAACTCCTCATCCCATTGTTTTGTGGGCTCCTTGATTTTAATGACAAAGTCTTGACAAAAAGTTGCAGTTGATTAAAATGATAGACTTCCTTTTTGGCACTTAACCAACTATGATCATACCCAGGTATCTCCTTTAAATGCTGAAGTCATAAGCAATGAAAGGAGATCTGCAACATTAGTATTTTTAACAAAATGCAGCTTAAATAAAACAAGTCACTGTGTAGTAAATAATGTTGTATTATAATGTGATTTTAAACAAAATACATTTTGTATAACATCTTGTGTTCTCATTTTTGATACTAGCAGACACTGGCTATAGGCAGGAATTGGGGAATAGCAGAGTTAGAGTTTTTATTGTGCAAAAACATATTCTTCATTTGAATTTCTAGCCTCAGAAAATGCATTACTCATCTTTATACATGAATGATATTGAAAACATGTACACTTTCAATTCATTTTGACAGGCTGCTTTAATTTGATAAAGGATTAATGCATCTGTTATTCTTATTGGTATATATATATATATATTGTCTAAAGACATTCATTCATTCTAGAATAATATTACTAAGAGAGACGGTCAAACCTAACTGAGCCGATAGGTACTGTATCCTGTACTTAGATGCTTTGTTGAAACCACTCACCAATTCACTGACCGATGCATGGATATTTCATTTATGAAAAGCTGTTCTATGTTTAGGGTTATGCTATTCATGTTTATTGCAATTAATTAATAACTGCATAGTGCTCGACCCACAGAAATGAATATTGAATGTTCAATACTGTAAATGATCAAACTCAAAGCCTACAAACAGTTTGGCACCAATTAATATTGGATCATAAACTCTTGTACCCAGCCTGTAGTCCAACCCCCTCTTAAAGTAATCTTCTAGACTGAAGAGGTAATGTATTCTACCACAATCCTGATCTACTGTGTAAAGTTCTTATTTGTTGGTTAGTTTTAAACCTAGATACTTCAATAAATAAATGTTTGCTCCAAGTTTCCCATGTATTTTCCTTAATTTCAACACCTTAATCAGCTGCAAACCTATTGTTATTCAGGCATTTATATGACAATATAAGGTCAGCTCTCACTAACCTCTAGTTAACAGTGTGTAAGGACAAGTTCTCCACCTATGTAATAAAGTGTTTTCCTTTAATATTCAGTCTGGTATGAAACTATTACATTCTTTTAAGTCTTTTCATTTGAGTTATATTATATGAACAGATTGTTGTTGTCTTTCGGCTTTTTAGGGGTCGCCACAGCAGAATTCCAGCCCGCTAATTATTGGCAGTAGATTTTCACGGTGTCAAGTTGCTAGCTCGATGCCCAACCTTCAACAAAGGTGAGCCCATTCATGCATGTCTTTCGGAATGCCACCTGACCCGTGGGGAGGACATGCAGACTCCACACAGAAGGCACTCCCCGCACACTAGCTGAGAATCGAATGGGAGAACATCTTGCTGTGAGGCAACAATGCTACCACTGCACCACCGTGGATATATTATATGAACAGATTAATATTCAATATTAGGCCTTACCCAGTGGTGTAGCTAGCTGACTGATTAATATTCAGTATTCGGCCTTACCCAGAGGTGTAGCTAGCTAACTGATTAATATTCAGTATTGGGCCTTACCCAGAGGTGTAGCTAGCTAACTGATTAATATTCAATATTAGGCCTTACCCAGAGGTGTAGCTAGCTAACTGATTAATATTAAATATTAGGCCTTACCTATGGGTGTAACTAGCTATTCTTATACCTGGCTGTCTGGTGTCATCCCCTGAGAGGACTTGGAAAGCAAAGAAAACAAGAAAAAGCTCTCCTCTCTTTTTAAACTGTAGCAAACTGCTTGGGTGGTGTTAAAGCCAATTCCAAGCACAAATAGGCATGTATTCGACTAGCTGAAGCTAATACACAACAAGGTTCTTCAGGTTAAGTTTGTCTACATTGTAGTATGACAAACTTCTCAGTGATAACATGTGGGAGTTGGGCCTTCTGCAGTATCGGGGTCAGACATAGTAACCACAGGCTCTGAAAGGAAATAAAAGAGAAAAACTCTACTATAACTGTCATATTATATTGAGTCAATAAAGTTAATACTTATTAAACAAAGAGATGGAGGAAAGACCACAGTGAGTCAGAGCAAGAGAATATGGGCAAAGTATAAGAGTAGTGAGATTGTAAGAAAGTTTATGAATGTCAGCACAAAATAAGTTAGCAGAAGGTTTACTGATAGAAAACCACAGTAAAACAAAGTATATATATATATATATATATATATATATATATATATATATATATATATATATATATATGTGTGTGTGTGTGTGTGTGTGTGTGTGTAGAGAGAGAGAGCTGTATAGAGCAAGTTATTATAACATAGTACTATACTCATAAGCAGAATATAAAATGATCATTTGGCAAACATTCTTTGGACTAACCAGTACATCAAAAGAGTGTTATATATACCAAAACACCAGCAACTGACATTATAAACTTGTTAAAGGGCACAGGCTCAACATACATAAAGCGTATCCAATATGAATGAAATAGGTAGAAATGCAGCACACTACCAAGGTCTAGTCATTATTCTACATAGTCTTTGAACAAATAAAAATATAATAACATACGATACATACCTGCTTTGTGAGGAAGTTGGTGACTGAGTGGAAGAGGAGACAATAGTGAGGGGATATTTAGCAATGCATTCTGCTAGTGACCCTCCTACCTCAAGCCAAATTATGACAGAGAGTAATAAGCTTATAGTCAGTACAAACCAATTAACAGAGAGATACAAAGTAGAACAGGTTTTATTTAATTTCCTGAATGCAGAAACAGTAGCTGGGGAGACTAAGTAACTGGTATATACAGTGTAATATACTGGTCAAGAGAAAGGATAGTGGCCAAATTAGTAAGTGGTCATTAGAGTACAAGAACAACTTTTTGGAGGAGGTGGCATTTAAGCCAATTTCCAGCACAAGCAAGCATGTATTTGACTAGATGAAGTTAATACACAGCAAGGTTCTTCAAGTTAAATTTGCTCACATTGTGCAATGATAAAATTCTCAGTGAAAACATTTGGGAGATGGGCCTTGTGGCAGAACTCTTGCAGTATTTGGGTCAGATGTAATCACCACAGGCTATTGTACAATGGCAAAATTCTCAATGAAAATGTTTGTAAGTTTGGGCCTTGTGGCAGAGCTCCTGCTGTATCAGGGTTGGATGCAGTGACCACAAACTATTGTACAATGACAAAATTCTCATTGAAAGCATTTGGGAGTTGGGCCTTGTGGCAGAGCTTCTGCATTATTGGGTCAGATGTAGTGTCCACAGAGTATTATACAATGATTTCATCAGTTTTGATAGTCACTGTATTCTCTTGACAATCAAGTATTACTTTTCACATTTTTTTGAGTTGGTTGCATTGGTTTTATACTTCAAATAGGGGATCAATTTATGTATTGCCTAAAGGAGCAATTTTCCAAAGGAAATGCTTTATTGAGGTTGGAAAGAGATCTGCTGTAGAACTCAACCAACTCCTTTTTTTGCTCTAAGTTTCATAATTAGACCTAAGTAGTAGAAATCAGCTATCAGTAAAATTTAAAGGTGGTAGCAGCCTTATGGAATAATGACAAAACACGGTTTGATAAATACAGAACAATGGCTACCCTTATTACACATAGAAACTGACATATCTAATAGCATGCATGCAATGTACTAAGTAAACTATAATAATCGCTAAAATTATCTATATAGTAATGACAACTAATAACTTGATTATACATAAACATTGAGGCATAATCACTAAAAGCTAAACTGCAGCTGGGACATGCTAAACACTAGTGACAAATGTGTATTGGCATATTAAAACATATGTTTTTATCTATTGGTATAAAAGACAGTTTGTTCACTTAAAGTAATAAAAAAACAGCACCCGGATTTACCTAACATTCTTAATTCACTTGGTCACTAGGTGATTAAAGCTACTTCAAGAGTAAAATCACTTGAACCAGTACTTATGTGGCTATGCCCAGGTACTCATCTAATTATGCCTCATGTAAAAATCTGCCTCTGACACTGCACAATTTTCCTTAAAATTACCTTTATTAATAACTACTGACAACACTAGCAAATATTTATTCAAAGCCTGCCAGTGCAATGGTATTCACTGTATCTTTTAAGTACTAATCTTGACCCTCAAACCATGTAAGCACTCTCCAGCTATTGCTTGTATAACTGCAGCAAATGGCATCACCAGCTGGCAGACACATCTTCCATTCTCTATACAGTAACTACAATAATCTAATATTCCTACCTTGTTATCCTTTTTTACTGCTAATTTATTTCATAGTGATTGCAAAAGCCTTTCATGGAAATATTGAAAGACCATAAATACATACATACAGATATTTCAAGCACATGCAATAATGCTCTTCTAGCCTGCCAATATTCCAAAACAGTTATTCCCATAATTAACGTCTGGGTTGTTTTTAAAATGTTCTAAACTAGTGCTTGGTTTAAAGTAATTTGATAGCCCTCTCCTGTCCTCACTCACCTTAACAAATCTGATCTGGCCAAGCTCTCATTCTGCTATAATCACATTGCCAGGTTCATTACAGGCCTACCCTACAGAACACACCACTGTACTAACCTGAAAAAGCTTGGATGGATAGAATTCCCACACCTTCTTCACCAGTCCCAACTCATAGAGGCCTTCAAAATCCTTAAACAACCTGAGAATACCCCAGCACTAAAAAACTTAATGACTCCCTACTCCAATCTAAGCTGCCTTCGCTCAGCAAATAGACTCCTTGTCCAAACAACTAAATCTCTCAACCTAGGTGGTGACGTGCTATTTGCCAACACCACTGGTAAAATATGGAACTCTCTCCCAAATAACATCACGCTTGCAACTTCTCTAAGTCAATTCAAAAATAGTCTAAAACTCCACTTCAAGTCACACTGGCTATGTCCTTGCTCAAACCCAGACTAGCTCTGTGCCATTAACTAAAACATAAACAACTAGATAAGATGATAAGTACTTTGTATACTGTGATAAAGAAATATGTATCCTGTCTACTCTATGTCATTATACTGCCTACCGTCCTTGCTAATATGTTATTAATGTTACATTTGTAGTAATCTCAGAAATAGTAATGGCAGTCTTGTACTTGTATGTAAATAGCCTATGTTTTTGTTAAGTTCTTTCAGCTCATTTACTGTACCTAATTATCAATGTAACTCTGTTGGAGCTTTTTTCCCCGGGCCTCCGCTGAAAAAGGACATCTATCCAGTCGGACCATCCCGGTTAACAAATGTAAAATAAATAAATAAAATAATAAATAAATAGTCAATTCCATACATTGGCTACTCTCTCGGAGTCTGTCTTATGATTCTCTGCTACTTTTTGATAACTCAAAACATTTCCTGAGGTAGTTGTCTCTAAATGCCCTATATACCTGAATAAGGTCTCATCTTAAATCATAGTGCATATTTTATGTTTGCATCTAAAGAAAAAATAGATTAATCTATAGGTTTTAACTCTCTGAGCTCTACATGTAAACATGCTTACTCCCTAATTTCCTGACTTCCCTTCTGTCATGAGAGGGACAATACCATCCGGAGATTTCCCGTGAGTCCTGTTATAAATATATTCATGCAAATATTTCTAAATGTGTAAGTATGCATACATCCTGCAGACAAAGCTAAGGTTTAGTATCTGGTATTCATGTCTAAGATACATAAGCATTTAGTTTTAATTTCAAATAAAAATATGGCATTATTTGTCATTGCTGACCATCTCACATTGATTCTCTGTATGTTCTGTATTCAGGCTTTTCTACACAAATGACTTGCTTTGTCTGTTGTTTCACCACTCCAGCTACATCTCTGCAAGATACTTTATTTTCTGTGACATGTTCTGAATAATATTGTAAACATTTGTAGTATACAACAAAATTCTCTGGTTTGAATGATGCTCAGACTACATTCTCTCAGGCCTGAACTGCAACAACTAAAGAAGTGGCACTTCCTTGTGGCAAGCAGTTGTTGCTCTATCTTCTAGTCTGGTTATGCAAATTGGTCTTAATGTGCTCGGCAGAGATACCAACTTTCTTGTCTCCTTTCTCCCAGGTCTGTGTTGTAGCAATAAAACCAGTCTAACGTGTGTCTTTTCTGTTACATCTACCTGAGATCTTGGCTCTGGTGGAAGAGAACAGAAGAGAAGCAAGAAGAAACACCTGACAAAAACAAATAACATAATCCCATATATAGGAGTAATTAACTGCAATGCATGTTTCTGGAATGCTCAGACATCTGCCAGCATCAGCCTTAAGATTTCTAAAAGATGATAACATTTTGCTAGCTGACATGAAGTATCTATAGTTAGTTAACTGCTGTAATGCTATCACATCTGCATACCACTGAACATTTTAAAAACTATATTTATGGATTACTGAGTGGTTGGACACACTGACTCTTTCATACACCTGGAACAGTGTGCATGTTGAAAGCTGCCTTAATCTTCTTTGTTTGGCATTTTCCCAGTTAGGGGTCAGCACAATGGATTACATGTCTGCTCATGATTGGCAGTGGAGTTTTACACTGTCAAGTTGTCAGCCCAGCACCCAACCTTCCACAGAAGGCACACACTCATGCCTAGGGCCAGTTTAGAGTTTCCAATCCACCTATAGCATGTCTTTGGGAGGAAACCCACACGACCACAGGGAAGACATGCAGACTCTGCACAGACGGCACCTCAGCTGAGGATTTAACCAGAGAACCTCTTGCTGTGAGGTGACAACGCTAACCGCTGCACCACCATGGCCACCCTTGAAAGTTGCCTTAATAAATTAATGAATCATTAATCCATAGTACAAAGGTTTGTGAGGTAATTGCTCAGTGAAACTCTTTCATACATTTGGAATTCGAAAAGCTGATTTGTGGCATGAGACATTATAAATCTGTTTGCTGGTTTTGTTTGCAGTTAAAGTATATGGTATCTGAAAATGGCACATATTGTAAAAGCATGAAGGATAACAATTCATTTGATCAATGAAAAAGTCACCAATAGGAAAGATAAAAATTGTGCACCTGAACATACATTCTGTAGTAACAATTAACAAATGTTACTGTAGTAACAATTAACAAATGTTACTAGAAGAATATAAAATTGCTCTTAGATGTGGCTTGGAAAGGTGATGATAAATTCATCACTCAAAAACAACACTCAATGCAGTGATAAAAATATGACAAAGGCTGAAGTATAAATAATGAAAACAGCAAGGGTGCTGGAACCATAGGGCTCATGGACTGTGCTCTTTGTTAACTCATCTGTTGAAACAAAATACCTATTCAACCACAATAGCAGAAGATAAAGAAGGAGAATAAATTTTAATTAAAGAAGCTCATTTCTTAATTTTCTGCTGCAGTAGTTGAGTGTGTTGTGATCTGCAACAAGAACAAACAAAAACAGGAAACTTGCAATGTTGGCTTTGCCTGCCTTTGCATCTTACTAGCTGTCTAGATGTAGATACAATGCTGGCAGTGCGATTGGCTGCAAAGAAAAAAAAAAAGCTCTTAATGAAAAAGTACCTGTCAAGTAATATTGCAGGACCTTTCTAATTTTGCCCTCATATTCTTCCCATCTCTTTAAACATTATGATTTTCTGTAGAAATCACTGAGGATTATAAGGTCAGTCAGGAATGCCAGTTGTTAGAGTTACATGCTTCTTATTGTTTAAAAACTGCATATTAATGCAAAACCTGATGTTTTATTAAGTTTTAAGTGAAGTAAAGTAGTATTTAAAATTGCCCAAGATTTGATTTTCCCATTATTTTTGCTATGTTCAGAATTCTTAAACAAAGAATTTGAAGGCATGCAGTGTCAGTGGCACAACAGGATGAACACTTGCCCTTAGTGCTGGAAGACCAGAAGGCTGTGGCCCATATTCCCACTTCAAGTGACTGGATTACTGGCACTACAGTGCAGCATTTGAAGGTATGGGGGGTGGGAGTTGCACTCCTGAATGGGTCCACATTTTGATGAAATATTTAATTAAGATCTCATCTGCTTGAATTGATGATAGCTATGGTGAATGTAAAAGAACCCATGGAACCAATCAAAAACAGTAGGGGTGCTTTATTTATATATATAAAAATGGTCTACTTCTGTTCTTTGAAAACACATTTTTTTTGAATAAGAGAAGTATGAACCCACTTCAGTGAAAGTGCACTTAACCAAAAGTGCACTTTCACAAACTACACTTTCATGAACACCAGCTCACCAAACTGGAAATAAAAGAAAACAAAACACTGAATCATCAAAACATGGTACAGTGGGGATAAGAAAATATACCCATTTCCCCACTGTAGCACAATCTCGGAGTTAGCATATATAAGTAGCAGGGGTGTGGGGGCAGCCCCCCACTTGGGGAGTGCGGGGAGGGGGGCTTGCCCTCCTACAAAAGCGTGTTTGCAGTGTTTTTTTTCTTTTATTTACAGTTTGGTGAATCAGTGTTCATGAAACTGCACTTTCAGTTAAGTGCACTTTTGCTGAAGTGGGTTCATAGGTTCGTAGGTTCATAGGTAGGTACTAGGCTATCAGCCCAAGGGCCTACGTAAGCCTAGCCAACAAGGTTCCTGGGCTTACGCCACCCAAGAAAGTTATTTTCCTGTGCCACTGTTGAGCAGAGACACAGAAGTGATCCACAGGGTGTATTTCCTATTTCCCATCCACTCATCAAGATTTTTCTTGAAGAGTGATAATGAAGAACTTTGCTTGACATAGGTGGGTAGCCTGTTCCAGAGTATGGGAAGTCTCTGGGACAGGAATCTATCCCTCCAGCATGTCCTGTTTATTGTAGTGACAAGGTTTAGGTCCCTAGAGCATGTAACTCAGAGGGATTGGGATTTATTTAGGTGTAGCATGTCCAACAGCTCTGGGTTTGACATAGCTTTATATGTTAGGCAGAGATCACCTCAGAGTAGGCAATATGCTATGGCACAAAGCTGGAGTGTTTTGAGGCGGTCAGTGTAGGGCATTTGTTTGAGGCCAGTAGGCCAGTAATCCTCTTTGTGAAGTACTTCTGTGGCCTTTCCAGCTGCTGCAGATGTCTTGTGAGGTACATTCCAAAAGGGGCGTTGTACTTTATAATGGGTCTAATAAGTGTCGAGTAGACGGGAACAATGACCTCTTTTTTCCTGGATGAGAACCCTTTTATGATGAAGTGTGCCACATAGAAGGACTTCCTGACTACTGTGGCGATGTGACTATCAAAGGAGAGACTACTGTCCACCTGGGTCCTAAGGTCTCTTACCACACATTCAGTGTTAAGTAGATTGCTGCTTATGTGGTAGTTCATGGGTACAGAGTTTTTACCAAAGGGGATGACACTGCACTTTTTGGCATTGAGCTTGATGCCATGGCCCTGACACCAGGCATCTGTCTCAGCAAGGCCCTTCTGTAGGATGTCCACATCATTTGGGGACTTGACTATGGCTCCTAGTTTGCAGTCATCTGTGAACTTCATTACCCAGAGACCTACTGTGTTAGCCTGTACTTCAGAAAAGTAGATACCAAACAGGAGAGGTCCCAGGACGGAACCCTGTGGTACTCCACTTGTCACTGCTTTGAGGTCATATTTGGAGTCTGCAACTTTTACAGTGTGGGTTCTGTCAGTGAGCCAGTTGGCAGCCCATCTTGTGACATAGGGATTTATACCTAGTTTAGTGAATTTAGCTATAATTCCAGAATGGAGGATGGTGTTGAAAGCCTTTGCAAGGTTAAGATAGGCTGTGTGAACCACCTTACCCTCATCTACAGCTTTGGTGACTGCCTCAAAGAAGTCTATCAGGTTTAGGAGGCATGATCTGCCTTTCACAAACCTGAACTGGGTGGGATCCAGAGTTTGAACGTTACCAATGTCTTTGTTTATGAGTTCCATGATGATATGTTCCATGGCCTTGCAGGCCAGGCTCGTCAGGCTAATAGGTCAATAGTTCCCTGGATCAGTGGTGGCTCCCCCTTTGTGGAGTTGGATAACTGTTGCTGTGCACCATTCAGTGGGCACAAAGCCTGATGCAAGGCTATCATTGAACTTGGTGCTTAAGCGGGGAGCCAGTTCATTCTGAAGTTTCTGTAAAATGTAGCCTGAGATGTTGTCCGGTCCCATGGATGCTGTGTTTTTGGCTTTAGAGAGTGCAGCTTTTACCTGAGTAGTTGTGATTACAGGGACTCTGCATTCTTCCTGTATAGATATGGACTCTTTAGGGAGTGAGGGGGGGTAAAGTTAGCACTGAACCTATCTGCCAGGATGTTGGCAATATCAGTTGGTTCTGTAATTTGTGTGCCATTGTGCTGTAACTTAGAGCAGATCTGGGTGTTGCCATTGAGATTCTTGACATAGCTATAGAATGCTTTGTGGTTGTCATTAGAATTAGTGTCAATTTAGTTTTTATAGCTAGCTTTGGAGGATCTGATAAGGGATCTCAGCTTCTTACTGAGGCTGACCAGGGAACTCCTCCACTCATGGGATTTTACTCTCTTTTGCAACAGTTTCTTCCTTCTGTTGTACGGTTTGTTTATGGTGGGAGACCACCAGATTGGCTTCCTTTTTTTGGAGGATAGCATCTTGGTTCTGTTTGGGATAGCACGATCCATGCACTTGTGTAAGTGCTTATAAAGTGCAATTGTGTAGGATTCAGTAGTCGTAACTGTATTGTCCATCTGCATGGATGCCATGAAGTGCACCACTTCTGTCTTAAGAAGCATGAAGTTGGCTTTGGAGACATTTTTTACCATGGTTTCCTTAATTGCGGGTGGGGGCAAGATGTGAATATCTAGGGTAATTAGCTTATGGTCAGATCGGGCCAATGAGGCATTGACTTTAGGTGTGGAACACCGGTCACTCATGTTGGTAATGACTAGATCTAGGATATTGTTGCCCCTGTTGGGGGTGTGGATAAGTTGATCCAGGGCACTGGAGTTTATGAATTCCAGAAAGTGTTGAGTGAAGGAGTTAGTACATGAGTAGTTTTCTCAGTTAATGGTGGGGTAGTTGAAATCACCCATTATTAGGGTGTTTGGTTGAACCCTAATATTTTCCAGTACATCAAGAAAAGAGGAGTGGGAATCCTGGGGCATGGTGGGTGATCTGTAGCAAGCTACAATTTGGATTGCGGTTTTGCTCAGATTTAGTTGCACTTGGATAACCTTGGCTGCATTATGCTGAGCAACTAGCCTGGAGGTATGGATATCCTTAATGAATATGGACACACCTCCACCTTTGGTGTTCCGGTCCAGGTTACATGGCTGAAAAGTGTGGCATGAGTTATAGCCTGGTAGTGCAGGGGTGCTCTCTGGAGCCTTGAACCAGGTCTCAGTCATTGCACAGATATCGATATTCTCCATTTTAAGGAGTGCCTCGAGTGAGTGCATTTTGAGATTTAGACTTCTAGCATTGAGTAGCATCACCCTTAGTTTTTGCTTGCCTGTTCCTGTTACGGTGGTGAATTTGTCATTTGAACCTTGCCTAAAAAAAGGCACTATAGGGGGCGGCAAGAACCTTAGCCAGTATCCGGAATCCCAGGGGTGACAGGTGCAGGCCATCTGTGGCAAAGCATTGTGGTCTGTCGACCATGTCATCCCAGCAGACAGATACTGAATCCCCTTAGAATGATACCAGAAGCTTAGCCAATTGTTGAAGTCAATCATCTTGTCCTTGTACTGCGGTAACATTCTGGGTGATGGCAGAATGCTACTCAGGGCTAGGGTCATACCTGCTTGGGCTACAAGATCGGAGAGCTCTTACATGTCTCTTTTCATGTAGTCCAGGGAGGTACTTCTCAGGTCATTCACACCAACATGGACAATGACAGAGTCATATTTGTACTTGTTGTGGAGTGGCCTGAGTGCGTAGGTTATGTGGCGGATCCTGGCACCCGACAGGCAGCTGACAGTAACCTTCTCCTTGTTTAGCCTGGTGAGTGGGACATCAGTGTGCCTGACTATAGAGTCACCTATGACTAGTGTGTTGAGTACGTTGTTTTGCCTTATTGGCTGTGGTTGAGTGGCACATTGAGTCTGTGGGCTATGTGTCATTTGGGTTGTGTTGGGGGTGGAGGTTGCTTGCATTCTGTTTTGGAGGTCTACCTATCTATATCAAACAAAGCTCCTCATTAGCACTCTTCAAGAAAAATCTTGATGATTGGATGGGAAATAGGAAATTCACCCTGGAGATCACCTCTGTGGCTCTGCTTGACAGTGGCACAGGAAAATAATTTTCTTGGGTGGCAAAAGCCAGGGTACCTTTTTGGCTGGGCTTGTATAGGCCCCAAGGCTGATAGCCTAGTACCTACCTATGAACCTATGAACCCCATATAAGTGAAAAACATTATTTACAATAATTCCTTTTCAAATAATGTTGGCAGCATAGATACACTTGCTAAGTATGCCATTTTTCCCATCAGTACTGAATTTAGTAAATAAGCCTTTTTTTCTGAATGATAACTTATATGTTCTCAAGAAAATACAGTTATATTTGATTTCTTCTCTTGTTTTTTTTCCCCCATTGAATACTTACATCTTTATTTCTAAATTGTATACTTAAATTTCATTCATTGTAATATATATACCTGAATCTTTATATCATCTAAACCTTTAATTTTATCTTTGTTCAAAACCACCCCATCACCTCTAGGCACCCACTTATGCAAATTTTACTTCTTTATCCAAATTTTATGTTTTTGCAGTTGTTATAATGTAATCTGTATATGTTAACAGGACTATAATTCTTAACCCTTCAGGTGCTATACACCCAGCCTCTTTCATTTTGTAATTTATTTCACATACTATCACATTCATAACTATTGCAAAGAGTGTACAACTCATTAGGCATCCCTTTCTTAGCCCATTCTTCATGTGCACCTCTTGGCGTAACCAGACATTTACATGTATTTCTACTTTACCATTACTATATGTTGACATCCATAATTTCCTAACTTTCTCACTTATATTATATTCTTTCATTATTACCCATGGAATTTCATGTTGAGTTGTATCAAATGTCTTAGTAAGGTCTCCTATCATTATATTTGCTTCTGCATTTCTATTCATAGCATCATTCACAATTTCTGTTTCTTTTTCATTAATAATTCTTGACAACTATTCCCTTTATTCTATATATATTATCTTCCATAATATTTTCCATTTTAGTTTCAAATCTCTTTTGTATTATTTTCATGAACATCTTATAATCATTATTATTCAATACTATTGGTCACCTGTTTTTTAATTGTATTCTATCTCCCTTCTGCCATATGAATTTAAGTATTCCACTGCATAATTCTTTATATCTAAAACCATAATTCAACCATTCATTCAAAATCTTTAAGAAAATATTCTTTTTGCAATCGCTTAAATTGTTATACATTTCATACCCTATTTCATTTGGTCCTGCAACCGAATATATATTTACTTGTCCTAATACTGCTCATATAAATACATATCCTTTTCTAACTCCTTATTCTCTTTTTCTGTTAACTTTTTCACTTTCCATGTTTTTTTCACTGCCTTCTTTTTTCTTTAAGCATTTCTTGTACATATTATATTACATTGTTCATAATCTTTTCCTCAGTTCTTTCTGTTTCTCCCTTTACATTTTTTATTTCTCTCATTATACTACCATCTTCCTTTACTAATTTACTTAAGTAACTGCTTTTTCCTTGTAAAAATAACTTTGCTTAAATAACTCTTGTATTTTTTCTTGATTTCTTTCATATAATTCCATTTCTTTGTCAAAGTGCTTTCTATCATTATGTTCTAAATCTTCCAATCCATTGTTATATATTCTTTTATATTTTTCTGTCTCTAATTTTCTCACATCATATTACTACAGCAAAAATAATTTTGTTTATATTTATCCTTAAATATCCATGATTCAGACCATTTTTTTATAAAAGGTGTTCATAGTAATATGATCTTTCCATAACTGCATTACTAATCTCTTTCCTTCTTCATTCTGTGCTTTCTCATTTATCCTTTTCATTACTTTGCTTATTTTCCTACATTCCCTATTTTCCTTTATCTCTAGCCAAACTGCAAGATAGGTTCACAGGTTCACAGATTAGTACTAGGCTAACTGCCCTTGTGGGCCATTTTCAACCTAGCCAATTACCCCAAGTGGGAATCAAACCCTGCACCTAATGTTTGTAAGGTAAACACCTTAACCATTATGCCAACCTCCCAGTCCCTGATGATCAGAAAAAACTGTGTCAACTATTTCTATTCTCCTATAATTAAATTTTCTGATACTATAAAATAACCTATTTCAGTTCTATACATACCCCTTTTGCAAGTACATGTATTTTTGTCCCAGAGTTTTAACTTACCATATCATATAACTTCTAAAATTTCCTTATATAATTTCCTTTCTTTTTATGATTGCCTCTTAAACCACAATTAAAGTTTCCTGTTATTATAATATTCATATTTATCACTAAATAGTCTAAAACCCAATGATATAAGCTTTCCCTTTCTGTACAATTAGTATAAGCATATAATATTATAATTCATTGCATCTAATAACTTTACTGCAGTTTTACAGATGTGGCTATTTCAGAACATCTCTTATTTCTGAAATTACAGGTTATATTTCCTCCCTATAGGTTCTTTGCTTGTAATCTTTCCCATTTGTTAAAAATCTTGTGTCTTCTAATGTAATTACATCTACATCACATGTATTACACCACTCCAAAATCCCTGATCTTATTATTATATTCTTAATACTATTCACATTAACAGAAAGCACTCTAATTTTTTTATTTTCTCTTTTCCTTAGATTAATGGTTTCATATGTTCATAACTAATTATTAGGCTGGCTGCCTTAATGGGCCATTCTAATCATAGCCAATTCCCCTCAAAACGGTGAGAATCAAACACCATACATTGTGTCTATGGGTCAAACACCTAAAACATTATACCAACCCATAGGCATTAGTTGTATATATTAATTTTCACCCATTTCTTTTCCTTTTTTATTTTGCAGTTGTACCTTTTAATTTTCTTTTTTTGACTTTTACCCTTTTACCAATAGAATTTTTTTATTTTACTATCTCCTAGTATATGTCTTCTTCATCACTTATTTCAAAACCATCTTCTATGTCCTCTATTATTTTTTCATCTGATTTTTCTTCTATATCTACTACTTCTAAAATTTCTTCTTGTTCATTTTATTTTCTTTCTTTTTCATTACTCTTAGTTTAACTTTTACAATCTATCCATAGACGTCCATTTTTTAAATTTATAAAATTTCAATTCATATTTTTTGCATTCTGTCCCATTTCTCCACAAATATAACATTTTCTTTTTATCACAGTTATTTATCAAATGTCCTTTTTCTCCACAAAAATGTTTTGGGTTGTCCCCAGTATTTTATGGCACCTCTGTTCCTTTCCACATTTACCATGCTTGGTATATATTTTTTTTCTTTCTATTTTTAACCCAGTATTACAATCCCATCCACCAGTCCATAAACCACTTTTATCATAAACATTGGCAATGTCCATTACTTCTTTACATAAAGTTTTAAAATGTCCTTTCAAAGTCTCTCTTTCTATGTCTGTTTGCAATTTTACATTAATTTTCTTTTTTGTTTCCCACATAAAGATTCCATGGATTACTGTCTTTCTTTTTTCATATTATCCAAGAAAATTGTTCATTGAAAAACAGTCTCAAATATAATGTTATGTCAATTTGTTAATAAGAATACATGCTCTTAACTCATGTGCTTTACACCCAAGGAGCTATTAAATTGTCCATACTTCATACCTGTCCATATCTTTGTCTTTTTTACTTTGAATCTTTACCACATACTTTTGTTTTTCATTTTCTTCTGCCTTTTTATTTTTTGCTACTCCCCTGTTGCCTTGTTTACATTCTCTGTATAAGTTTTCTTTTCTATCTCACCACTATTCTTAAGGAATGTCTTTGCATTCTCCTTTTGTTTTTTTCTCCATAACGTTCCTCAGAAAATGTCTCCTTTATTTTCTGTCACACTCTGCATCACCATTTCTTAGAGTAAATCATCCTTCAATCCTCCTGACTGGAGGGCTGTAATTATACATCCATTATTTGCAGACTCATATCCATCAAACAGATTTCATTGAAACATCTCTTCAGAATGCTGCACTCATTGTCCAGTCTTGATATTGGCTTTCTCTTCCATTTATCTCACCACTCCATTATCTAGTCTTTCTACATCTGCCTCCCTGTTTCTCTGAGCCTCCTCTGTGCATAGGTCCCACTTACAACAATGATGAGTAGGTGAAGTTCCCTGATGCCCAGGCCAAATTTCTCCTAGTAGTATAAATACCCCCTCAGTTCTCCCCTGAAAAAAGGCCATTAGCCTAGTGGGACTAACCCACTGATTTTGCAAAACATCTGCTTCACATTTCTTCTCCCTAATTTTCTGGTAAATCACTGTGGATTACAGTCAAATCAAAAATGCTGTACATTAGAGTTTTATATTTCTTGTTCAAAAATGCAAAACCTGTTCTTTAACTAATGCCAAAGTGAATTATTGTAATAGTTATTTCTCTTTGATATTGCCACCCCATTAGGTTTGAGTCTACTTGATTTTGCAAACCCATTATTTTTGGCTATGTCCAGAATTATTGTGGAAAGAAGTTAAGAAGTATGCAGGGGCTCTCATCCTTGATTGTGCTAAAAAAAAAAAAAAAAAAAAAAAAAAGAAACTTGTATAGTCTGCACTTATTTTGAAACCTGCTGAAAAGCACTAGGAAGCCTTAAACTGATACAAGCACTCAACTCCTTTGTTAATAAGGAGAAATTAATTGTAGGCACTAAACAGCCTATAATTGCAAAGTACCTTGCTAAGGTAGCTCTTGTACTTTGCAAAAAAAAAAAAAAAAAAAAAAAAAGCACCAAACCAGGCATGTCCAAGGGCCAGCTTCCAGTGATTTCTCCTGTCCATCTGGTGAATCTGAACATACTGGGGCAATGCAGCAATTGCCTCATGTACACAGACAACTCTCTCCTCCTACCATCCAGCACTACAACCTGCGAGAGATACACTTACAAAGCCAAACTGGAAGCAAAGCTCTCTTTACCCAAGATTGTGCTAGACAGTCAAGAAGAGAAGGTTGACACCCACACTACACTTCAAGCAACACATAGCCCTTCTCCACACCACCAATACACACACATGGCAACACTAAACCCACATATGTGGATGCCCTTAACAATAACCTGCCCAAGCAAGAAGGACCTCCGAAGCTGAAACACAAACACCAATCACAACCAAAGTGTCACATAGCTCACAACACCAGTGTGCCACCCAACAACAGCCCCTACTAGACAATGTACCCAACACTTTAGTCATAGGTGACATTATAGTCAGGCACACTGATGTCCCACTCACCAGGCTGAACAAGGAGAAAATTACAGTCAGCTGCCTGTTGGGTGCCAAGATCCACCACATAATGCATGCACTCAAGTCACTCCACAACAAGTACAAATATGACTCTGTAATTGTCCATGTTGGAGTGAATGACTTGAGACGTACCTCCCTGGACTACATGAAAAGAGACATGGAAGAGCTCTCAGAGCATGTGGCCCAGGCAGGTATGACCCTAGCCCTGAGTAGCATCCTGCCTTTGCCCAGAATGATACCACAGTATAAGGACAAAATGATTGACTTTAACAATTGGCTAAGTTTCTGGTGTCATTCAAAGGGGATCCAGTATCTGTCTGCCTGGGATGACATGATCGACAGACCACAATGCTTTGCCAGAGATAGTCTGCACCTGTCGCCCCTGGGATTCAGGTTACTGGCTAAGGCTCTTGTCACCCCTATAGTGCCTTTTTTAGCCAAAGTTCAAAGGACAAAACCACCACCATAAAAGGTACAAGCATGCAAAATCAGAAGGTAATACTACTCAATGCTAGAAGTCTAAATCCCAAAATACACTCTCTCAAGGCACTCCTAAAAATGGAGAACATCGACATCTGTGCAGTAACTGAGACCTGGTTCAAGGCTCCTGAGAGAACCCCTGCAATACCAGGCTACATTTCTTACCATACTTTTCGGCCACCAAACCAGGACCGAAACACTAAAGGTGGAGGAGTGTCCATATTCACCAAGGATATTCACATCAGGCTAGTTGCCCAACACAATGAATCTGAAATTCTCCATGTGCAACTAACACTATGTAAGTCTGCAATCCAAATTGTAGCTTGCTACAGATTCCCCACCATGCCCCAAGATTCTCACTACACCTTTGTAAACATACTGGAAAATACAACCAAATATCATAATACTAGGTGATTTCAACTACCCTGCCATTAACTGTGAAAACTACTTGTGTACCAACAACTTTCCCCAACGGTTCTTGGAATTCATAAATTCCAATGCCCTGGATCAACTAATCCGTAGTCCCACCAGGGTCTCCAATATCCTAGACCTGGTCATTACCAACATGGAAATCGATGCTGCACACCTATGGTCACCCCACTGTTGGTCAGGTCTGACCATAAGCTAATCTCCCTTGACATCCACATCCCAACTCCACCCGTCAGTAAGGAAACCTCCGTAAAAAACGTCTCCAAAGCCAACTTCATACTACTGAAGTCAGAAGTGACAAACTTCATGACACCCATGCAGATGGAAACTGAAAGTTTGACTGCTGAATCCTACACTAAGGCAATATACGAGTACATCCACTTCTGCATGAATCGTGCCATCCCCAATAGAACCAAGATGCTCTCCTCCAAAAAAAGGAAGCCAATCTGGTGGTCCCTTCCCATAAACAAACTTTACAACAAAAGGAAGAAACTGTTGGTAGAAAAGAGGAAAATCCCAGGATGCAAAAAACTCTCTTACCAGCCTCAGTAAAAAGCTGAGATCCCTCATAAAATCCTTCAAAGCTAGTTGCAAAAATAAAATTGCCAAAGATTCCAAAGACAACCACAAGGCATTCTATAGCTATGTCAAGAATCCAAATGGCAATGCTCAGATCTGCTCTGAGCTACAACAGAATGGCATTAAATATACTGATCCAAGGATATTGCCAATTCAGTGCAAACTTCATCCCCCTCTCACCCCCTAAAGGGCCGATCTCAATACCGAAAGATTGCCATATTCTGGTAATAACAGCCACACAGGTAAAAAACCCACTCTCCAAAGCTAAGAATACAGCATCCATGGGACCAGACAACATCCCAGGCTGTGTACTACATGAACTACAAAATGAACTGACACCTCACCTAAATGTCATGTTTAATCATAGCCTCACCTCAGGCTTTGTGCCCACTGAATGGCGCACAGCTACAGTTATCCCACTCCACAAGGGGGAATCCAACTTGGATCCCGGGAACTTCAGCCCCATCAGTCTGATGAGCCTGATCTGCAAGGCCATGGAATGTATTATCATGGAACTTATAAACTAAGACCTTAGCAATCTTCAAACACTGGACCCCACACAGTTTGGGTTCGTGAAGGGCTGATCTTGTCTCCTGAACCTGATTGACTTCTTCGAATCGGTCTCCAGAGCTGTGGATAAGGGTAAGGTGGTCCACACAGCCTATCTGGACATCACCAAGGCCTCTGACACCATTTCCAACTCTGGAATCATAGATAAACTTACTAAGCTGGGCATTAATCCCTATGTCACTTGATGGGTTGCCAACTGGCATACTGACATAACCCACAGTGTAAAAGTAGCTGACTCCAAATCCAGCTACAGTCAAGTGACAAGTGGAGTACCTCAGGGTTCAGTCCTGGGACTGCTCTTGTTTGGCATCTACTTCTCTGAAGTACAGGCCAACACTAAGGGACTCTGGCTAACAAAGTTCGCAGATGTCTGCAAACTGGGAGCCATTACTGAATCACCAAATGATGTGGATATTCTACAAAAGGGCCTTACAGAAACAGATGCTTGGTGCCAGAGCTATGGGCTGAAGCTAAATGCCAAGAAATGTATAGGTATCCCCTTTGGGAAAAAAACATGCACCCATGAATTACCACATAGATGACAGTACACTAAACACCAAAAGTGTGATAAGAGACTGAGGGACACAGGTGGACAGTGGTCTCACCTTCGATAGCCACATTGCCACAACAGTCAGGAAATCCTTCTCTGTGGCACACCTTATCACTAAGGGCTTTTCATCCAGAAAAAAAAGAGGTCATTGTCCCACTGTACTCATACCTCATTAGACCCATTATAGAATACAATGCCCTGTTTGTTATGTACCTCTCAAGACATCTGTAACACCTGGAAAGGCCACAGAAATACCTCACTAAAAGAATCACAGGCCTAAAGCAGATGCTCTATGCTGACCATCTAAAAAACTCCACCTATATTCTGTCGTATATCATCTACTCAGAGGCGATCTCTACTTAACATACAAGGCCATGTCAAACCCAGAGCTGTTGGACATGCTACACTTAAAGAAATCCCAGTCCCTCAGAGAAACATGCTTCAGGCATCTAAACCTTGTCATCAGAATGAACAAAACATGCTGGAGGGATAGGTTCCTGACCCAGAGACTTCCTAGACTCTGGAACAGACTGCCCATACATGTCAAGCAGAGTGCCTCTTTGGCCCTCTTCAAAAGGAACCTTGATGATTGGATGGGAGATAGGAAATTCACTCCAGAGATTACATCAGTCACCCTGTTAGACAGAGGTCCACGGAAGTAAATACTGTTGGAAGAAATTTCCGGGGAATTGTTATGGCTAGACTTGTATAGGCCCTAGGGTCAATAGCCTAGTACCAACCTATGAACCTATGAACCTATATAATCTGCTGTGGGCAGTGTTTACTTTTATCACTGGCGACATTTTCATCTGATTTCCTGCCCCCCCCCCCCCACAATAAAAAATGCACCTTACTGTAAAACAACTACAATTCCTGTCAGGTTCTAATCAAATGACTACTAGGCTAGAGATTACCGATAACGCACTGTGATTGGTTGCTAAGGACATTTGACTGCAAGTATGTTAGTCTTTGTCATAGTAATACTTGATGAGATTGCCACTCAGCACTTTGATGGGTTGCTAAGGGCAACCAATCACAGGTGCTTATACTTCATAGTAAAGGTAATGGTTTGGCTACCCATTTACTATTACTGTGGTTAGAAAAAAATTAAACTGCTGGCCATGGCACATATTTATAAATTCACTGATTCACAGTGCATTCAAGGAGGCAGAGTTTGCCCTTGTCAGTACCCACCTTTATAACATCACCTATCTCCATGGATGACAAACAAGTTAGAATGGGGATGAATTTATGGAAGGCCATCTAATTGTTACGGTTTGTCTTAAAGCAAGAATAGATACCACTCTGTTTTTTATGTAACATATTGCGGAGATGAGGGCTTATTTGTATGTTGATGGAGATTCAAGTCTTTAGTTTGTGTTTGTGGAACCATTTGTTTTCTGGAGATCAATGAGAGTAATCAGCAACACAGAAAGATAGACAGAAATCACAGCACAGGAGTCTATACAAGCAAAGAATATAGGGATAGACTTTCAAGCCTGACAATGGTAAGTATGGTTTTCTAGTGTGGTGATCTTTTTGGTTTTCAACTTCTAGGGTCTTTACAGCTGTATGATGTATTCAAACAGATGCATTTAAAAAGGGGCATGCTATTCTATAATTGGTCTGATTATGGTAGAGTACAGAGGGAACATAACTTCTTTTGACTTGGATGAGATACCACAAATTATTAAGTGGGCTAGAAAGAATTCTCTGACTATGTTGCTACACGGTTGTCAAAAGACAGGGAGAAGAGTTCAGATTTCTGGTGACCATATCATTCTGGAGCAGGGTGCCAGCTACAATGTAAGCTGCTGTTATGTTTTGTTTATCTAAGATAAGTGCTGTGGATCTAGAGCATTATTCTTTATGTTGGAGCTTACACGTCCAGGCAGCGCCAGTTAGCTAGGACTAAATTATTACCGGCTCCACCAAGTCTCCTCTTCAGTTTTTCCCTTGAAAGTAGTCTAACTCTCAACCTAAGCACTTAAAAAGCATCTTACAGTCCAGCAATTGTTCAGACCTAATAGTAAGCACTAATATACCCTGACATTTGATTGCCCAGCAGGGCAAGGCTCATTATTCACTCCTCACCAACCAATCGACTAAGCAGCTCACCCTACTATTCAGGCATGACCAACGGGCAATTTCAGGTATACTCTCCAGTCCAGCTGGTGAACCTGGGTATCCTGAGGCAATGTTAAAACTGTCTCATGTACACAGACAACCCCCTCCTCCTACCACAAAACATTAACATATGTGAGAGATGCAATTATATAACTAAATTGGAGACTAACCTCTCTCCACCCAAGACTGGAACAGGCAGTCATGAGGAGAAGGTTAACGCTTGCACCACACCTCCAGCCTCACATAGACATACAAAACCAGCACTGGCAAAAAATACACATAAATACATGAAATCATACTCGGAGGCACTAAATAAAAACCTGCAAAAGCATCAGAGACCTCTAAAGCAGACACCCAAAAAACTTGCACCTCCCGTCACAAACCAGACAACACATAAAACACAAAATCAGTGTGCCGCACAATCACAGCCCTGAAGGCGAAATAACATACCTAACACACTAGTAATAGGTGACTCTATCATCAGGCACACTGACATCCCACTCACTAGGCTGGGCAAGGAGAAGGTTGCATTTAAGTGCCTGTCGGGAGCCAGAATCTGCCACATAACACAAGCACTCAGGTCACTCCAGAACAAGTACAAATATGACTCTGCCATTGTTCATGTTGGTGTGAATGACCTGAGGCGTACCTCCCTGGAATACATAAAAAGAGACATGAAAGAGCTCTCTGATCATGTAGCCCAGGCAGGTATGACCCTGTCCCTGAGTAGCATCCTGCCCTCACCAAGAATGATACCACAGTATAAAGAAAAAATTATCAATTTCAAAAATTGGCTAAGCTTCTGGTGTCATTCAAAGGGGATCCAGTGTCTGTCAGCCTGAGATGACATGCTCAACAAGCCTCATTGCTTCGCAAGAGATGGCTTGCACCTGTCACCGCTAGACTTTTGAATACTGGCCAAGGCTCTTGCTGCCCCACTAGTGCCTTTTTTAGGCAAGGCTCAAAAGTCAAACCCACCTCCGTAAACAGCACAAATAAAAAAATGAGGGTTATGCTACTCAGCGCCAGGAGTTTAAATTTCAAAATGCTCACGCTCGAAGCACTCCTCAGTATGGAGAACATTGACATCTGTGCAGTAACTGAAACCTGGTTCAAGGCTCCACAGAGCACCCCAGCACTACCAGGCTACAACTCATACCACACATTTTGGCCACAGAACATGGACCGAAACACAAAACGAGGGGTTGTATCCATATTCATCAAGGATACCTACACCTCCAGGTTAGTGGCACAGCATGATACTTCTGAGATCATCCATATGCAACTAACATCAGGCAAATCTGCAATGCAAATTGTGGCCTGCTACAATCACCCTCCATAACCTAGGACCACCACTCCACCTTTCTGGAGACACTGGAAAACATGAAGGTCCTACGAACACCCTGATATTGGGCGATTTCAATTACCCTACTGTTAACTGGGAAAACTACTCAAGTACAAACTCCCAGGTCCAGCGCTTCCTGGAATTTATCAACTCAAATGCCCTGGATCAACTGGTAAACTCTCCTACCAGAGGTTAAAACATATTGGACCTGGTCATCACCAACATGGGCAACAGGCTTTCCGCACTGAGGTCAATCCGTCACTGGTTAGATCAGACCATAAACTAATCACTCTGGATGTCCACACCACATCATCACCCCCAACCAAGGAAACCACAGTGAAAAACTTTTCTATAGCAAACTTCACCTTACTTAAGACAGAGGTGGTAAGTTTCACAGCCCCCACGCTAAAGGATAACAGTGTCCAAGATGCAGGAACCTTTACAAATGCACTCTATGAGCATCTACAAGGATGCATGGATCATGCCATCCCTAGCAAAACCAAGACTCACTCCCCTAAGAGAAGGAAACCAGTCTGATGGACCCCTGCCATAAACAGGCTATACAATAGAAGGAGGAAACTAGTTCAGAAAATAAGCAAATCCAAGAAGGAAAGACATCCCTGATTAGTAAGAAACTAAGGTCCCTCATAAATTCATCTAAGGCTAACTTCAAAAGAAAAATAGCCAAGGATTCAAAAGATAACCACAAAGCCTTCTTTAGCTATGTCAAGAATCTAAGTGGCAACTCGCAGATAGGCTCTGAGCTAGTGCAAAATAGCACAAAATATACTGAACCTACTGATATTGCCAACATCCTGGCAGATAGATTCAGTGCATACTTCACCCCCCTCTCACCCCCAAAAGGGCCCACAACAATACCGGAAAAGTGTAGTGTCACAGAAATCACAGACGCACAGCTGAAAATAGCCCTTTCAAAAGCCAAAAGCACAGCGTCAATGGGGCCAGATGGTGTCCCAAGTTGCATTTTGCACGAACTACAGAATGAACTAATCCCCCACCTAAACACACTGTTCAACCTCAGCCTCTCCACAGGCTATGTGCCCATAGAATGGTGCACAGCAATGGTTATTCTGCTCCACAAAGGAGAGGCAACAACTGACCCTGGTAACTATAGCCCCATAAGCCTGACTAGCCTGGCCTGCAAGGCTATGGAGCGCATCATCATGGAACTCATTAACAAAGACATTGGGAACCTCCAAACACTTGACCCAACCCAGTTTGGCTTTGTTAAGGGCAGATCATGCCTACTAAACCTGGTTGACTTCTTCGAGACAGTCATCAAGGCCATAGATGAGGAGAAGGTGGTTCAAACAGCCTACCTTGACCTCGCCAAGGCTTTTGACACCATTCCCCACTCTGGAATTATAGAAAAACTCACCAGCCTGAACATAAACCCCTATGTCACGTGATAGGTTGCCAGCTGACTTACAGACAGAACTCACACGGTAAGAATAGCGGACTCCAGGTCCAACTCTAAACCAGTCACAAGTGGTGTCCCACAAGACTCGGTCCTGGGACCCCTACTGTTTGGCATATACTTCTCAGAAGTACAGACAAACACAGGAGGACTATGGCTAACCAAGTTCACTGATGACTGCAAACTGGGAGCCATAATTGACTCTCCGGCTGACATGGACATTCTCCAAAAGGGCCTTACTGAGACGGACACCTGGTGTCAAAGTCATGGTCTCAAGCTAAATGCCAAAAAATGCAAAGTTATCTCATTTGGGAAAAACAAAACACTCATGAATTACAACATAGGTGGCAGCACCCTTAATACAGAAGAGGTAATAAGAGATCTGGGGACCCAGGTAGATAGTAATCTCTCCTTTGACAATCATATTGCCAAAGTAGTTAGGAGATCCTTCTATGTAGCCCATCTAATTACTAAAGGGTTCGCATCTAGAAATAAAGAAGTTATAGTGCCCCTCTGCTCATCACTCATCAGACCCATCATAGAGTACAATGCCCCATTTGGGATGTACCTCACAAGACACTTCCAACAGCTGGAAAGACCACAAAAGTACCTCACCAAGAGGATTACTGGCCTCAAACATATGTCCTTTGTAGCCCGACTGGAAAAACTCTGGCTGTACTCAGTGGCATATCGCTTACTCAGAGGTGATCTCTGCCTGACTTACAAAGCCATGTCCAACTCAGAATTCATGGACATGCTCCACCTAAAGAAATCCAAGTCACTGTGAGCCCCTCTCTCTAGTGAACTAAACCTCACCACAACAATAAATAGAACATGCTGGAGGGATAGATTCCTGTCACAGAGACTCCCCATGCTTTGGAACAAAATTCCTAACTACATTAGGCAGAGACCCTCATTAACACTCTTCAAGGGAAACCTCGATGAGTGGATGGGTAACAGAAAATACACCCCTGAGATCACTTCATTGGCTCTTCTTGACAGATGCTCAGTTAATTAATCAATGGGGCGGCAAAAGCTGACACACTCTGGCTAGGCTTATAAATGCCCTCAGGCAGCTAGCCTAGTACCTACCTATGAACCTATGAACCTATGAATGGCTTTACAGACTGGCTGATGAGTCTATAGTGCCATCTGAGATGGAGCCCCATTACAGAGGGTCATAACAATAGCCATTTTCAATGACTCAGGAACATCCCCATGTGACTATGCTTTAGATGAACACTTTTAGTAGTTAAAGAAGGATTTCCTATTATCTTTGACTGCAGATCCCAATTTTAATTTGCGGGTCACTATGGTTTTCCTTATGGTAACTTTCATATTTTTGCTGAGATTTTTGACACAATCTTTAAAACTGGTAGAGTTTGATTTATTATAGGCTTTAGAGTTCTTTCTTTTATCATATAGCTTATTAATGTTGTTTTCAACCAACTTTTACATTTGCCAGTATATTTGATGCTGATTGTGACAGCTTGGTTTATGTTGCTTCTTAGACTGGAGTAAAATTCATTGATATAAATAATAGCTAAGGGTACATAGAGACTGGAAATTTATCATTTGAATTTGCACCTCATATAATGAAGTCTGTTAATGCAGAGATGCAAATTGTGGCAGATTTAAATGCATTAATTGTATTACTCTGACCATGGGTAGTGTGATAAGAGTATACTGTATGTGCTGGCTTAGCCTGCCTGAGTACAGAGGATGAATACTATTTTGTGGACCACCTTCCATGTTGTGTCACAGAGACATGTTGGTGCTACATGTTGTTGCTTCTTGTATGAATGTACCTGTAGGACTACTCACCATGATACAGCAGACAGACTTGATGTGGAACACTGGCATTGGTGTGGCTGGACCTCTCTGACTGGCTGCTGTGATATGGCATAGATGCTTAGTGCTGAATGTCAGCACCAATATGAAAGGACATCCATGCATCTAGCTGCCATGATATGGCATAGAGGCGAGTCATATAATGCCTTCTAAGTGAAGGCCTTCTTTCTGTTCTACAGAGACTTGTTGCAGTGTAGCACTTAACCAAAAGACAGTTTGTGTCATGTGACCAAAGAGATAATTGACTGCGGTGCCATCTCACAGCCTATACATTTTATGGGAGGTACAATATTGCTCGGGTGTATACAATTTGTAAATTCCTGGTTACACACTTGGTTGATGCCTTATATTTTTACCTTGTTCCTCAAAATTTTTGACTTTCTGTTAAGTCAGTGGGGGTTAATTCAGTCAGTATTGCAGTCTTTAGAGTTTTATACTTTTTATTGAACAACAAACGCATGTTGATGCAAAACCTGTTGTTCTATTAACAGTTAAGTTAATCTGAGTAGCAAGTAAACTTTTCTCTGGTTATAGGCCTTTGTCACCCTGTTACAGTTGTCCAGAATTCTTGAACAAAGAAGTTGAGTGGTATGGGAGAAGGAAACTCTGGTGACAGATTTAATTCAACCACCTTAGTTTTCGAAAGACAGTGGTTCCGCAGCTTGCCATATTATTGTTGTCTTATACTTGAACTGTTAAAACGTTTTGCTCATCTGTTTCAGTGTATCCTGCTTCAGTTCATAGGGCATGAGCTGTGGCAGGCTTCATAAATGAGTACATTGAAGCTGGGCTCATTTTGATTCATACCATTCTTCTCAGGCAAATAGCTGAGGATTATTAGCACTAATAGTGACAGAAGTTTAGATGCAGACTTCATATTCTTCAGAAGTACAAAAGGTTTTAAGTACTTAAGAGAAGTGAAGAGGACTATTTCAGATTTTTCAGTGATTATGGGCTTTTGCCCATCCTTGACTTTTGATTTTGTACCTAGTTAGTATGCTAAGAGGTTGAGAGCTAAGGATCATTTTGAGTAGTTTGTTAAGGGTAATGTAAAATGATTAATCCTGCAACAAGAAAGTAATATAAATTGCTGTGACTGCTTTTCTACCACTTTTGTTGATTGCAGAGGATCACCAGAAGTGGTTATCTTTTGAAAGGGCATTTGGTGCATGGCAGCAAAAGAAAATCATGGTAATCATAACCAAGTGATTATCGATGTGGCTTGGTTGAATATTATGGGGGACAGAGAACAGTGCCTAAAAGCTCCAAGTTGAAATACATCCATGGTGTTTCTTTTTGTCACTTTTTCTGCAGTAATCCAAACAGATATGTAGACAATGGTAATAGTACACATTGCCTATAGCATCATGCACTTATATAATTTTTTTTAAATTTTTACTGCTGTTGATGGGGAGATGACGTGCCCTACAGTTAAAGTGAAGTAGATTACTGTGGCTGTTATTTCTGTCCTATAGTAGCAAATGAAGTTGATTACTGGGTCTCTTATTTCACAAACTTTGTCAATCACACATAAGAGGTGGTTTGGCATAAGTGTTTGTGTGAATGAGGGCAGGGTGTGAATGACAGCAAAGAGCAATTATGTGAGTTATGCAAAACAGCCATTGACATGGTTAGTTTAGGGGAGATGGAGTGTGGGCAATGCTTACTTGTAGTAAACAGGGGAAATGATCAGTGGATTCACCTAATTTGGCTCCCCTTCCCCAGAAATAATGTAACCCCAGAGAATGGTTATATTAGTTAGGGATAGGAAGTGCAGCCTCTCACAAAAATACCAGGGCAGACTTGAAAGAATTCTATGAGTGTGCAAAGGAGTCATGTCAAATCACTACAAGTAACCAATGCCGGGAGTATATATACATATTCAAGAGTAACAGTCTGAAGTAAGTTATTTTCCTGTTTTTTTTAACTTGCCACACAGTCAGACATCAGAGGTGTACACAGAAAATGGATATATTAATGGGGATGGAGTGCAAAGACATACTGTATGTGAAAATACATGGTTATTACTTGAAAACTATCAAATAAAAATATGGCCTGTCAGGGTCAGCGAAGATGCCTTATAGCAGAAAGTTGAAATATGGTACTGTATCAGTTATGCTTTTTGTTTTCTTCTCAGTGAGACATTATAAGTCTACAGAATAGGGGTATCACTTTTTGGGGACATGTGATGTATGAAAACAAATGATAGTTCCAGAATCACTTCTGACTGACTAGTGATATGATTTTTGGTGAGAGAAGTAACTGTTAAAAAAGAATATTGGCATTATACATATGTGGCTCATTCAAAGTGAGAGCTAATGTAACTTCTCAGCAAGAGCACATTCTGCAGGGATGGCATGTATGCATTTTGCACTAAAGTGCCATATTAGACATCCATATTTTTTTATTGTAAAGTGACTTCAGGGAATGGAAATATGACCTCTTAAACACACTTACTAAATCCAGCATATCAGAGAACATTTGTTGTCACAGTCTGACAATATGCTGGGTTTGACCTTAGTCCTTTGCAAAAAAGGCTGGGGGACAGGTCATTTATGAAAGGAAACAGCTGTTACAGGATCACTTCTGATTGATTATTGATATGATTTCTTGGGGGACAGGATCTGTTAAAGTACCACATGCTCATTATATTTTGATAATTCTTTTGTAGTTAAAGGTAGCATGCTCTCTCAAAAGTTGGACATTCCATTGAGATAGTGAGTGCTTTGCACCAGATACCTTATTAGAATTCTTGTTTTTTTCCCTTTTTTATTGTCTTTGTGGCACTGATATATTGCCTCTTATATACAGCTCTGAGCACAGGCTTTCAGAGGTATTTTATTGTCATAGTCTGCCACTATGCTTGGTGCCAACTTGGGTGCTATTTGACCTCCAGATAAAATAGATATATGATTTCTTACATACAGCTAGTATACTAAGCCAGCATTTCATTAAGCACTATGCTTGATTTCCGCCTGAAGAGTATTTCATCTCTGCACAAAATGTTGAGGAAGGTGATGTATAAAGGCAAATAGCAGTTTCAGGATCATTCCGGACTGATTATTGTTATGGCTGTTGGAAGGATAGGATCTGTCAAAGCACTACATGACTATTATATTTATGTGATTCAGAGGTAGTATACCCTCTGAAAAGTGGCACAGTCTACTGAGACAGCATGTGTATGTTTTGCACAAAAGTACCTTTCAACAATTCCCATTTTATTTTATTGTGACTCTTTATAGTGATCTGACACATAGATTATTACAGTTACATATTACATTATCGAAGTTTCAATACTTCAAATACCATATGGTCAACACCATATGATTGAAGTACTAAAACTTCGAAAATGTAAAAAAACAAACCAAACCAAAGTAACTGCTGTGAGCAGGGGTGCAAGCCCCCTGCACCTCCTACACCCCCACTACCTAAATATACCAACTCCGAGATTGCAGTTTAACGGACTTAAGCACAGGAAAGGGAAACATTGTATCGCAATCTCGGAGTTGGTATATTTAAGTAGCGGGGGTGTGGGGGGTGCAGGGGGGCTTGCTACCCTGCCTACACCCTTTACTTTTTTTTTAATAATTTTTTACGAACATTCGAATATTTAATTGTTGGATCATTAAAGGTCGACCTTTAGTGATTCGAACAATTGAATATTCGATGTTCCAATAGGAACCCGATTCTTACATACAGCTAGTAAAGCCAAAGTTTCAGAGGGATTTTGTTGTCACCATCTGGTACAATGTTTTGTTCTGCTGATGGCTATTTGTCCTCTGCAGAAATTGCTGAGTAAAACTAATGTCCGGAATATATGTGTACTAAGTTGCAATATCTCAGAAAATACTAAATGTTTTCCAGAAAAAAAAAATGAATATTTTGAGTTGTAACATACTATGGCTACAATGTCATGTTTTCCTGTAGCTAAAGTTGTGGAGACAAGTTCACAAGCATTCTGCACTGATAGCTCTCGGGTTATATTTGCAGTCCTAAGAGTGTTTTGTAGTCAAATTCCACGTTATTACCTGAAAGGTTTGTAATAATTTCAAAGGCAGAGACATTGCCTTTGACTTGAGTTCATGTACCTTTACCTTAAATAAGAACCAAAAAGTACAGTGGATATAAAAAGTTTACACACCCCTGTTAAAATGCCAGGTTTTTGTGATATAAAAAATGAGACCACAATAAATCATTTCAAAACTTTTCCCACCTTTAATGTGATCTATAACCTGTATAATTCAACTGAAAAATAAACAAATCTGTTACAGGAAAAAATATAAAAAATAAAAAACATACAATAAGCTGGTTGCATACGTGTGAACACCTTTAAATTAATACTTTGTTGAAGCACCTTTTGATTTAATTGCAGCATTCAGTCTTCTTGGGTACACACCTGCCGTCAATTAAAGAGACACTGATTAACCCCAAATAAAGTTCAGCTGTCCTAGTAGGATTTCCCTGACATTTACTCAGTTTCCTGCTACAACAAAAACCATGGTTCACAGAGAGCTTACAAAACATCAAAGCGATGTCGTTGTTGAAAGGTATCAGTCAGGAGAAAGATACAAAAATATTTCCACGGCATTGGATATACTGTGGAACACAGTGAAGACAGTTATCAGAAAGTGGAGAAGATGTGGGACAATAGCAACATTGCAAAGAACTGGACATCCCTCCAAAATTGATGAAAAGACAAGATGAAAACTGGTCAGGCAGGCTGCCAAGAGACCTACAGCAACACTGAAGGAGCTGCAGGAATTTCTGGCAAGCACTGGTTGTGTACTGCATGTGACAACAACCTCCCATATTCTCCATATATCTGAGCTATGGGGTAGGGTTGCAAGACAGAAGCCTTTTCTTAAACAGAAAAACATCCATGCCCAGCTAAAATTTGCAGAACAATACATCAAGTCTCCAAAAAGCATGTGGAAAAATGGTTATGGTCTGATGAGAGCAAGGTTGCACTTTTGGGCCACAATTCCAAAAGGTACGTTTGACACAAAAACAACACTTTACATCACCAAAAGAACACCATCTCCACAGTGAAGCATGGTGGTGGCAGTATCATGCTTTGGGGTTGCTTTTCTTCAGCTGGAACTGGGGCTTTAGTCAAGGTGGAGGGAATTATGAACAGTTCCAAATACCAGTCACTTTTGGCCCAAATTCTTCAGGCATCTGCTGGAAAGATGAAGATGAAGAGGAATTTCACCTTTCATAGGTTCATAGGTTCATAGGTAGTTACTAGGCTATTGGCCCTAGGGCCTATATAAGCCTAGCCAGAAAGGTACCCTAGCTTTCACCACCCAAGAAAATTATTTTCCTGTACTCCTGTCGAGCAGAGCCACAGAGGTGATCCCCGGGGTGAATTTCCTATTTCCCATCCAATCATCAAGATTTTTTTGAAGAGTGCTAATAAAGAGCTTTGTTTGATATAAATAGGTAGTTTGTTCCAGAGTATGGGAAGTCCCTGGGACAGGAATCTATCCCTCCAGCATGTTCTGTTTATTGTAGTGACAAGGTTTAGGTCCCTAGAGTGAGTAGCTCAGAGGGATCGGGATTTCTTTAAGTGGAGCATGTCCCACAGCTCTGGGTTTGACATAACTTTGTATGTTAGGCAGAGATCACCTCTGAGTAGGCGCTATGCAACGGAGTAAAGCTGGAGTTTTTTGAGACAGTCTGCATAGGGCATCTGTTTGAGGGCAGTAATCCTCTTTGTGAGGTATTTCTGCGGCCTTTCCAGTTGTTGTAGATGTCTTGTGAGGTACATACCAAAAGGGGCGTTGTACTCTATAATGGGTCTAATGAGTGACGAGTAGAGGGGAACAATGATCTCTTTTTTCCTGGATGAGAAACCTTTTGTGAAGAGGTGTGCCATACAGAAGGATTTCCTGACTACTGTGGCGATGTGATTATGAAAGGAGAGACTACTGTCCACCTGTGTCCCAGGGTCTCTTATCACACTTTTGATGTTAAGTATACTACCACCTATGTGGCAGCTCAAGGGCACAGAGTTTTTACCAAAGGGGATGACAATGCACTTTTAGGCATTGAGCTTGAGGCCATGGCTTTGACACCAGGCATCTGTCTCCATGAAGCCCTTTTTTAGGATGTCCACATCATTAGGAGTTTCGATTATGGCTCATAGTTTGCAGTCATCTGCGAAATTCATTAGTTAAAGACCTTCTGTGTTAGCCTGTACTTCAGAAAAGTAGATACCAAACAGAAGAGGACCCAGGACTGAACCTTGTGGTACTCCATTTGTCACTGGTCTGAAGTCGGATTTAGAGTCTGCAACTTTCACAGTGTGGGTTCTGTCAGTGAGCCAATTGGCAACCCATCTTATGACATAGGGATTTATACCTAGTTTAGTGAGTTTAGCTATAATTCAAGAATGGGGGATGGTGTCAAAAGCCTTGGTGAGGTCAAGATAGGCAGTGTGAACCACCTTACCTTCGTCTACAGCTTTGGTGACTGCCTCAAAGAAGTCGATCAGGTTCAGGAGGCATGATCTGCCTTTCACAAACCTCGAAATGGGTGGGGTCCAGAGTTTGGAGGTTACCAATGTCTTTGTTTATGAGTTCCATGATGATACATTCCATGGCCTTACAGACCAGGCTCGTCAGGCTAATAGGTCAATAGTTCTCGGGATTAGTGGTGGCTCCCCCTTTATGGAGTGGGATAACTGTTGCTGTGCACCATTCAGTGGTTACAAAGCCTGATGTGAGACTATGATTGCACATGGTGCTTAGGTGGGGAGCCAGTTCGTTCTGAAGTTCATGTAAAATGCAGCCTGGGATGTTGTCCAGTCCCATGGATGGTGTGTTTTTAGCTTTAGAGAGTGCAGCTTTTACCTGCATAGTTGTGATTACAGGGACTCTGCATTCTTCCTGTATAGATATGGGCCCTTTAGGGGGTGAGAAGGGGGGTAAAGTTAGCACTGAACCTATCTGTCAGGACGGTGGCAATATCAGTTGGTTCTGTAATTTTCATGCTGTTGTGTTGTAACTCAGAACAGATCTGGGTGTTGCCATTGAGATTCTTGACATAGCTATAGAATGCTTTTTGGTTGTCCCTAGAATCAGTGGCAATTTTGTTTTCATAGCTAGCTTTGGAGGATCTTATAAGGAATCTCAGCTTCTTACTGAGGCTGACCAGGGAACTCTTCCACTCATGGGATTTTACTGTCTTTTGCAACAGTTTCTTCCTTCTGTTGTAGAGTTTGTTTATGGCAGGGGACCACCAGATTGGCTTCCTTTTTTTGGAGGATAGCGTCTTGGTTCTGTTGGGATAGCACGATCTGGGAGTTGACTTCGAGTGTGGAACACCGGCCACTCATGTTGGTAATGACTAGGTATAGGATATTGTTGCCCCTGGTGGGGGTGTGGATAAGTTGATCCAGTAAATTAGAATTTATGAATTCCAGAAAGCATTGAGCAAAGGAGTTGGTACATGAGTAGTTTTTCCAGTTAATGGTAGGTTAGTTGAAATCACCCATTATTAGGGTGTTTGGTTGAACCCTAATATTTTCCAGTATATCAAGAAAAGAGGAGTGGGAATCCTGGGGCATGGTGGAGATCTGTAGCAAGCTACAATTTGGATTGCAGTTTTGCCTAGAGTTAGTTGCACTTGGATAACCTCGGATGCATTAGGCTGAGAAACTAGCCTGGAGGTGTGGATATCCATAATGAATATGGACACACCTCCACCTTTGGTGTTCCAGTCCAGGTTAGGTGGCCGAAAAGTGTGGTATGAGTTATAAAAAGAAACAACTCGTAGTCAAGTATATCCCGTTTTATTACAAAGCTCTTTGGCACCTAGGCTTGTACTAAGCCTTCAAGGAGTAAATTCACAGTATTACTAACTCATTTTATACCCACTGACATCCAATAAAACATTCAATCCATTACTCAGTTAAGCAATTAAACATTAAAACTTCCTAAAAATGTGCATTTAAACAATTTCATTTAAAGACATATTTTAAACTACATAACACATTTCAAACAACAATCAATGTTTAAACCTTGTGGGACCACAGTCCCAAACTTCAAAATAAAAACTGTCTTTTTGTATAATAACTTATTTATCTTATTATTCACATTTATTTGTTCTAATATTGTAGCTGTTAAGTCTTTAGGATCACTAGCATGATGCAATTTAAAATGCTGAGCCAAGGGACTTTCTTCTTTCTCTGCTTTAATGTCCTTAATATGTTCCAACAGTCTAGTTTTAAACATTCTCGTTTTCTGACCTATATAAAATGTATTACATCCACATTTTATTGCGTAAACCACACTCTCTGTAAGGCAGTTAAATGCTGCAACAGCCTTGAACCTAATATTATTAATAACAGGAATAGTACTAACAATGTGCTTACAACCCAAACATCTGCCACATGGTGCAGTACCTATGAACTGAATATGCCATATTAACCTTTTTGTTGGTCCACTAAATTTAGTTTGAACTAACATATCTTTGAGACTAGTCCCTCTCTTATAAGAAAATATTAACTTCTGTTCTGCCAAACTTTTCAACTCTTGAAACTTTAATAAAAATTGCCAATAATACTTTATAATATGTTTAACTGTCTCACTAAGTTTATTAAATGTTAGAACTACAAAAAAAATGTTATTAATATTTTTATATGTCCTTATATTATCTCTTGGTAGTCTAATAACCTTGTTACTGCATATCTCACATTTTTGACTCTGTTCATGCTATTCTCTACATTATTCATATCATATTTCCTATTTTTAAACATAGCTGTTGTTCTTAATAGTTCATTTTCAAAATCTTCATCATTATTACAAATCCTAGATATCCCTAGAAATTCACCATAAGGTAAAGACTCTAATGTATGAGTTGGATGACAACTATTGCCTGACATAAATTGGTTTACCACATCAAATTTTCTATGTAACTTTGTGACAACCCCTTTTCCAGAAATGATTATGGTATGAGTTATAGCCTGGTAATGCAGAGGTGCTCTCTGGAGCATTGAACCAGGTCTCAGTCACTGCACAGATATCGATGTTCTCTATTTTAAGGAGTGCCTCCAGGGAGTGCATTTTGAGGTTTAGACTTCTAGCATTGAGTAGCATTACCCTCAGTTTTTGCTTACCTGTTCCTGTTACGGTGGTGAATTTGTCATTTGAACTTTGCCTAAAAAAGGTGCTATAGGGGCAGCGAGAGCCTTAGTCTGTATCCAGAATCCCAGGGGTAACAGGTGCAGGCCATCTCTGGCAAAGCATCATGGTCTGTTGACCATGTCATCTCAGGCAGACAGATACTGGATCCCCTTGGAATGACACCAGATGCTTAGCCAATTGTTGAAATCAATAATTTTGTCCTTGTACTGCGGTATCATTCTGGGTGATGACAGGATGCTACTCAAGGCTAGGGTCATACCTGTCTGGGCTACAAGATTGGAAAGCTCTTCCATGTCTCTTTTCATGTAGTCCAGGGAGGTACATCTCAGGTTATTCACACCAACATGGAAAATGACAGATTTGTACTTGTTGTGGAGTGACCTGAGTGCATGGCTTATGTGGCAGATCCTGGCTCCCAACAGGCAGCTGACAGTAACCTTCTCCTTGTTTAGCCTGGTGAGTGGGATATCAGTGTCTCTGACTATAGAGTCACCTATGACTAGTGTGTTGGGTACATTGTTTTGCCTTATGGGCTGTGGTTGAGTGGCACATTGAGTCTGCGGACTATGTGTCATTTGGGTTGTGTTGGGGGGTGAAGGTTGCTTGCGTTTCTGCTTTGGAGGTTTCTGTTGCTTGAGCAGATTAACAGAGGAAACTGGAGGGTTAGCCTCAGTTCAGCAAACTTTAGAAAAATATCTGAAATTAAATCACTTTATAGGCTAGGCCTTAATGATACTATCTCACAGGTTTCAATGCAGCCACTGACACAAAGTCTGTACTAGGAAGCTTTCTGTATTGTCTTTGTGTGTGAACTAATCACTACTTTGGAAGCATAGAGGTATACAATTGTTTTATGACTTCCAGAACCTGCCAAAGATCTGAGCAAAACTCATTGTGTGTGTATTTTTACGGGTAGGTGTTTAATACTGCCAACTGCCAACTGCCAGCAATGGGGGTTTGCATGAGAACTAGAAGTCAGATGACCAGAAATGATGTCATTCTGCAAGCTATTCCAGCAGTAATATTTTAGATATTATTTTGAGAAGTCTCTTAGTGAGACTGAGCATTCTGTATTCTGTCTTGGGCCTGACAACAACAAGAAGGACCATTCACCACATCATCTGCCTTGCTCTAATTAGTAAGTTATTAGGGTATAGTAACTATTTTAGATACAGTTCAGATATTGTATTTCTTTATTTGTCTGAGCCTGTCCTGCAATGTTATTTTAAATATTTCCTGTGGTTTTGAACTCTGATGTCACCGGGAATATATACTTGCTGTTTTCTTGTTCTTTTATTATTTATCATTAAATGTATTTAAACCTTTCATTGTGGCTGATCTTTGTAGAGATATTTAAATTTTGAGAGTAGTTGCATATTTATTTGGTGACACTGTGTGGGCCACTCCTAATAGCCTTGCTCTTGGTCAAACTACCATTTATATTAGTATTAATATTACACAGTAAAATTGGACACCCTTTGTTAAGGGCCTTAAAGTAGCTGGTAAGGGTTCTGGTGGCAGTGGTAACTACGTTATAGTCTGGGCAGAAGGGGGCATACCTAGTAAATCTGTGCTAACCTTTCCCAGGTGTGTGCACTTGTGTGTGTGTGTGTGTGTGTGTGTGTGTGTGTGTGTGTGTGTGTGTGTGTGTGTGTGTGTGTGTGTGTGTGTGTGTGTGTGTGTGTGTGTGTCTGTAAAACAAATCTCCAAGAGTGTGTGTGTGTCAGCTACTTGGACAGGGACATGAAGCAATGGTTGGAAAGAAAGAGTGTTGGAGGACTTGGCTTAAAACCCTGGATAAGGACTTAGCTCTATAGCTGTGTCAGTGGGGAGTCACACTGAGGATCTGGAGAAAGAGGGAGAAACCAGCCTCTGACTTAATGCGGTCTCTGTGTGCTCATAAGGGAAATTGTACTTGATGCAGAGAGTTGCATCTTGAAATACTGTGTGTGTGTGTGTGTGTGTGTGTGTGTGTGTGTGTGTGTGTGTGTGTGTGTGTGTGTGTGTGTGTGGACCTATTATCCTTCCAGTGAACATCCCCCACAGGTGCCAGTGGTGAGGACTTACGCTCCTTGATTACTGGCCCAGTGGTGGGTTATCACATATTTATTGGTTGACAGTGGTGGGATCACCACATCACATATTGTGATTCAGTGGGCTGGATATTGAACTCCTGTAGCCTGTAAAGAATGGTCACTAAAGAAGGTGTTTGTACACTCAAGCAGCCACGCAGCAGACATTCAGAGTTTCACATCATAATAGTTGTATTTATTTTTTGTTAGCTTAATTAGTCAGAGAGAGCAAGCAAGGATGTCAGCAGAGGATTATGGCAAACTGACAATGAGCCAGTTGGCTGAGATATGCCAAGCCAAAGGACTTGTGCATGCCAACCTGACTAAAGGGGAAATGACTGCAACCTTAGTCACAGCTGCATCACAGACCAGCAACCAGGAAGACAACCAGACTGGCCGTAGGGATGTACAACTGTTAGATAATGGACAGCTCAGCTTTTCCTCAGAGGGCTTAAAATCCATCTGGATTTAAATAGACTTGAACTAGAGGCCAAACATTTGAAACTAGAAATCAGCAGAGAGACTGAGAAATCTGGATGCTGAAGAGAATGAGAGGCAGAGGCAATATGAAAAGGAAATGCTGAGTCTTTGCCAGGGTCATGGCTGTAACTGGGAAGGGAGTAACCCTACCAAAGAAACAATAAAAGTCAGTATATTTCTTCCACAATTTACAGAGGGTGGTAACCTTGATAGTTTTATTCATATGTTTGAAAGGGTATGTCAACAGTATAATGTTGACCAAGGGTTCTGGGTATGGCTCCTGATCCCCTTACTACATGATAATGCTGGAAAAGCTGTTCCTAAATTGTCTGATATTGATTGTCTAGACTATAACAAAGTAAAGAAATGTTTATTAGAGTGTTTTACGTTAACACCTGAAGCTTATAGAAAATTGTTTTGTGAGTACAGACGCAAGGTGGATGAAAATGTGTGTGATTATATTGCTGAATTAAGCACTTATTTATAGGTGGATGAGTGAGTGTCAGGCCACCACTTTTGAAAAGCTGAAAGATCTTTTGGTGAGCGAACAAGCCCATAGCATTTTGCCTGAGGACATGAGAATCTGATTGGCAAATAGAGAATGCAACACCGCAGATGAGTTGCGGCAAGAAAGGGGACCTATGCCTAGCAAGCAGGGCATCACTGCACAGTAAAGGGATACTCAGTGCTGCACATGGGTAAAAGGGAACCCATGGTGGGCAGCCTAAACCACCACAACAGAGTCAGCCAGTAACAGTGGAAGCAGCTAGTTAAGGTACATGGCCAGGATCAAAGGTTAAATGCTTTATATGTAACCAATGGGGCCATGTAGCATATAGATGTCCACAGAGGTAAGGCGGGAAGCAAAAGGTAGAGGAGCCAGCAAGTGGGAATAACAGAATTCCAGTGGTAAGTTGTCTGGAGACAACAAGGATACCAAACTACCACAACAGGTTTATATTCTATCTTAGTAGATGGGAAACAGGGCACTGCTAAGAGACACACAGTCTCTAACCTAACCATTGTGAAGCATGCAATGGTTAAATAGGATCACCACTTGCTTGGGCAGTCTATTCAGTTAGAGCTTTAGGAGGGACCCCATTCCAAATACCTTTGGCTAGGGTTCACTTTGACTGGGAGGGTGGAAAAGGAAGCAAACAAGTAGGTATGTTTCAGGATATCCCTACAGATGTCCTGATAGGGAATGATTTTGATAATGCAGTACCTTGTTTGCGTGCAGTGACATGCAGTCAGGCTTGGACACAACAGGCATGTGGGTATGATAGCCTGGGGGGACCCAGACAGACAGCACACCTGAAGCCAGGACTGATGAGATGGCTATTTCAGGGAGGGAGCTACCCTGTAGCAGTGAGACTGAAGGTGAGCCACAACTGCTGGTGGGTACTGATGTTCTCTTGGACAGAGTGACTACAAGGGCAGAGGTGAGTAGTAGTGTCCAGGCTGACAGTTAGGCACTGCTGTCAGAGGATACCAGACTTTGTGTGAAAGGGGAGCTGGGAAGGGTTACAAAGAGAGAGTTTAGACAGGCTCAGCTCTCAGACACTACATTACAAGGCTTGATGGAGGTAGCTAGGAAGGTGCCTGATTCTCAACGAAAAGGGGATTCCATATACTGGAATAAAGAGTTACTGTATAGAGAATGGATCCCTGTGGGAGGTTTACAGGCTGAGAGAATACAGCAGTTAGTAGTGCCCAGATCCTACCATTTAACACTTCTAGCCATAGCACATGACATTCCCTCTGCAGGACATACCGGCATAAAGCATACCAAGAGATGTATTATGCAGAATATTTATACTGGTCTGGAATTGCAAGTGATGTTACAGGGTATGGCAGGACCTGTGAGCATGCCAAAAAGTAGGCAAGGCAGGATACAAGGTCAAAGTTCCTTTGATGCCTTTGGCTATGATTGAGGAGCCATTGAGGAGGACATAGATTTGCAAGTGGATATGGACAAGAAAAGATTTATAACTAAGATATATAGAAAATAACATGTTCCAATTCTTACTTGGATTACAAAAGCTGGCCCCCACATCACCAAAACAGATCTGTTGTCAAGGGTCAACTGGTGTGGGCGGCCAGAATGGTCAGTCAATATGAAGATTTCTTAAGTGAAATGGAATTCATTTTGCAAATGTTTAGACGGAGGGGTATCCAAAAGACTTACTATGTGGCATAAGTGCAGAAGTTAAAAACAAATGTGATAGTGGTGTGTACAAACCCATTTTGGGAAGAATGAGTGGTGAACCCCTTGGTGGTACAACATTGAGGAATAAAGTGACTACTAGTTCATGTTTGGTTGTTACTTATAACAGAGAAGTGGATTTTATATCTAACATCATTAAAAGTAATTGGGAAATTTTACAGTATGACGCAAACATTGCACAAGCAGTGGGGAGGGCACCTACATTGGTTTATAGGAAAGACGGGTCCCTTAAGATTATATTAGAAGGGATGAAAGAACATGAAGTATGTAATAGGAAAATAGGGAATTTTAAATGTAACTCGTACATATTGTCCACATATACTTGAGACTGGAGAATCATTCAATTTGAATGATAGAGTGATTTACATCAAAGGTCACTTCAGTTGTAACAGCAATAATGTGGTATATCTGGCAAAGTGTCAGGATTGTCCTGCATTTTATGTAGGAAAAACTTGTAGAAAACTGAAGACCAGAATGGGTGAACATTTGGGTGATATTAAGAAAAATAGAATGACTAGTGATTTATACAGGCACATACAGGAAAATGGAGGGCACAAGTTCAAATTCCTAGTGAGTCAGAAGTTAATAAAGGACATCCAGGGTAAATTTCTGGATGTGCGTTTAGATATCATGGAACTGAGGTGGCAAATATATTTGAATGCCTCACAGTATCCAGGCATCAATTAGACTATTAGCATTTCTAGTATTTTAAAATTGAGTAATATTTTAGGTTAAAATGCATATATGATTTATTGCAATTTTAAGTATTTTTTGTATTTTTTAAATTGGTTGGTGTTTTTTTTAAGAAATGTTTTTAATTACATGCAAAAAAACTTGTGTAAAGTGATTTAATGAAACCTGTTTTTAATTGTTTAATTGGAGTGGGGTATATATAGGGCTGGGTGACTTTGGTTCATTGTTCTGAAAAAGTCCCTTAAAACAGGGAAGAAAGTGCTTAACTACTTGGAATAACTTTTTGATCCATTTGTGGTGTCCTTTTATTCCTACTGGTGCTTTTGGTGAACTAATCACTACTCTGGAAGCATAGAGGTATGCAATTGTTTTATGGCTTTTAGCACCTGCCAAAGATCTGAGCAAAAGCCCTTGTGTGTGTATTTTTATGGCTAGGTGCTAAATACTGTCAGCTGCCAGCAATGGAGGTTTGCATGAGAACTAGAAGTCAGATGACCAGTAATGTTGTCATTCTGCAAGCTATCCCAGCAGTAATATTTTAGATATTATTTTGAGAAGTCTCTTAGGGAGACTGAGCATTCAGTACTTTGTTTTGGGCCTGACAACAACAGGAAGGGCCATTCATCACATCATCTGCCTTGCTCTATTAAGTAAGTTACTAGGGTACAGTAACTCTCTTGGATACAGTCAGGAATATAGTGAAGCTTAGTTTAGATATTTTTTTTCTTTATTTGTCTGAGCCTGTCCTGCAATGTTATTTTAAATATTTCCTGTAGTTTTGACCACTGATGTGACTGTGAATATTTACTTAGTATTTTCTTGTTCTTTTATTATTTATTATCAAATATATTTAAAACTTTCATTGTGACTGATCTTTGTAGAGATATTTAAGTTTTGAGAGTACTTGCCTATTTATTTGGTGACACTGGGCCACTCCTAATAGCCTTTCTCTTGGTCAGACTACCATTTGTATTAGTATTAATATTACACAGTAACATTGGACACCCTTTGTTAAGGGCCTTAAGGTAGCTGGTGAGGGGTTCTGGTGGCAGTGGTAACTATCTTATAGTATTGGCATAAGGGGGCATACCAAGTAAACCTATGACAGCATTTCCCAGCTGTGTGTGTGTGTGTGTGTGTGTGTGTGTTTGTGTAAAACAAATATCAAAGAGTGTATGTATCAGCTACTTAGGCAGGGACACAAAGCACTGGCTGGACAGAGAGAGTGTTGGAGGGCTTGACTTGGAACCCTGGCTAAGGACTCAGCAATATAGCTGTGTCAGTGGAAAGTCTTACTGGGGATCTGGAGAAAGAGGGAGAAACCAGCCCTTGACTGACTGTGGTCTATTTGTGCTCTTAAGGGAAATTGCACTTGATGCAAAGAGTTTCATCTGGAAATACTGTGTTAATGTACCTGTTATCCTCCCTGTGAACATCTCCCACAGGTGCCAGTGGTGAGGATTGAGGCTTCTTAATTATTGGTCCAGTGGTGTGTCATTACAGTCACATAAACCTTGCTCTGCCAGGAAACAAATAAAGAAATTGCCATACCAAGCTATAACATTATCAGCTTAGACAGATCCATCAAAAAAGGTGGTAGTTTTGCTATTTTCAACAAAAATGCACTAGATATCCCCCGTCCACACACTCTGCCTTTATTCTCTATCTCAGAAATCCTGCTAATCATGTTAAAACTAAACACACACACAAGACAGTTGCAATCATGGGTCTATACAAGTTCTCTTCAGAAGATCTAGTCAACAGAATGGTAAACATCATATGGTTGAGACCATATGATCAACTTTCTGAAATGTCAAAGCTTTTGAATGGAGATCACATTATGGGGGGGGGGGGATTTACCCATTTCTCCACTGAAGTGTGATCTCGGAAGTTGGTATATATATACACTATGCAGGGGGTGTGGGGGAACAGCCCTCCTGCCCACATGTAGGGTGCAGGAGGGCTTGCCCCTCTGAAAAAAACTGATTTTTGTTGCTTTCCATTGTTCTTCATTTCCAAAAGTCGATCATGTGTTCTTGACCATATCACATTTGACTTTCTGTTGAGTCAATCTTCTGAAGTAGAGCCATATATACATACACACCAAACAGCCAGTACTTCACCAGTATATTCCTTTATTGTTCCAATGATCTGGTACCTCGGCAATTCGCCTTCAAGGATCACATACCCCCAGGCAACAATTCTAAAACACGGGAAGATATTGTCTACTAGTTCTGCTCAAAAATCACTTATGAAATCATAATAGTGGGTGATGTTAATATGGATTGACAAACCATACAGTCTGAAAATTCAACGAGTAATATACATCTGTACAAGTTCATCCAACTTGTAACTACACCAATTAAACATAACAAAGGTACAGCCGGGGAATGAACCCTTGATCCTCTCCAAATGAAGTATCATCCCATGGAACCCTGTCAGACAGCCTAAGTGATCACTTAGCAACCTCTACTATAAGATAGCAAAGCAACAGTTTTATTAAAACACTACATCTCCTTAACTGGAAGTTACTAAAGAGTCTCCCCATAGATGATGGTGCCTTTATGTTCAACAAAATCTTCCTATGTTTTCAAAAAGTGTACCCTCATCAGAACAACTAAACAATTCATGAAACAAAGAGACAAAACATGGAAGGTCTGGACAAAAACATAAATCTATTCCTACTAGCATATAGACAACTAAGAAACCTAATAAAACAACTTATCACCGAAGATAAAACCTATTTCTTAATCAATCAAAATATACACACACTAATAATCCAAAATTGTTCTGAGCCTCAGTCAATAAATTATTAAATCCAGGACAAGCTAGTCAGCTAACATCAAACACTCAAAATGATACAATAGCGAACTAATTCAATGCCCATTTTATATGGACAGTACAGTCATTAACCAGCCAGATAACTAATTAAGCTCCTGAGGTCCATACTCAATCAAATGACCTTCTTCAACATTTCTCCTTCCAACCAGTCCCTACAGATACCATAAAATAAACCTCAAATATTTAAAACCTACTACAACCTACCCTGACAATTTACCTGGGGAATATCTTAAAACAGCAGCTGTTGCTATTGCACATCCTGTTTCAAATGTGATAAATCAATCAATATCTGAAAATAAAGTTCTCTTGCTGTGAAAAAAACAGTCATTATTTCACTGAACAAGAGTGGAATTAATACAGATCTTTCAAACTATAGGCCAATTGCCATGTTATCTCCTCTATCAAAAAATATCAGTGGAATATATTTATAAACAACTTATCAGCAATCTAATAAATAACCAGCTTATGTCTTCATACCAACACATCCTTATCACAGCACAACTACTACTTTGCTGAATTTTGTTAATGTTGTCAACACCAACAGAAATGCTGGAAACCTCTTATCCATCTTCCAATACTTATCAAAAGCTTTTAACACAGTCTCCCACCACAAATTCTTAATAAACTCTTATATGTAGGACTCACAAACTCTTCACTGCAATGGTCCCATAGCTACCTCATAAACAGAACACAAGCAATGAAATGAAAAAAAAAAGATTTCTTCACCTTCTTGTCAATAACTGCTGTTGTCTCAGAAAGATTTGTATTAGTCCCCATACTTTTCAACATATTCATCAATGACCACTACATTTCTACAAAAAATGCTACCCTAATTCAATATCTCACAAAAAGGATCCTAGGCCTAAAGCATATGCCTTATGCTGACCATCTAAAGAAACTCCAGCTATACTCTGTCGCATATCACCTACTCAGAGGTGATCTCTTGCCTAACATGTCAAACCCAGAGTTGTTGGACATGCTACACTTAAAGAAACCCCAATCCCTCTGAGCCACATGCTCCAGGGATCATAACTTTGTCATTGTGAGGAATGGAACATTCTGGAGGGATAGGTTCTTGATCCAAAGACTCCCCATACTCTGGAATAGGCTGCCCATACATGTCAGGCAGAGTGCCTCAATGGCCCTCTTCAAGAGGAACCTTGACAACTGGATGGGAGATATGAAATTCACCCTGGGGATCACATCAGTAGGCCTGCTAGACAGGGGTCAAGGAAAATAAATATTTGTGTGAAGCAATAGCCAGGGAATCGTTATGGCTAGGCTTGTATAGGCCCTAGGGCCGATAGCCTAGTACCTACCTATGAACCTATGAATGCACTGATGACTTGACCTAATCTGTTCTGCCAGATCTCTCTCTCTAAACTCCAAGACCTTACATAACAATCATTCTTATTGATTGAAATATGGTTAAATAATTCACATCTACTTCTAAATCCTAAAAAAAAAAATTATAAATTACTGCTCTTCAAACCAAAACACATCTCAACTAAAACAACACATAATTCTTTCTACCAACAAACACCATGATAGAACAAGTAAAAAAACAAAATTACCGGGAGTCATCATAGATGACCAGTTGAAATTTGAACACCATGTATCAAATGTGGTTAGAAAAAAAATCATTAAAAACTTGGTACGCTATATGGACTAACTCACTGACATAGCCAGAAAATGTATTGCCTTTATTTTCTTACTACTGTCTCTCCTCTGTGCTGCCCTAATCTTCACTAAACTTCAAGTCTCGCAATGTTAAAATACAATAACCAGATATACAGTAAACTATAACAATATAACATACCACTGCCTCACCCTCAGAGAATTAAACTGCTTAGAAGTACCACATCACCTATCTCTTTTCCAGCAAAATACAATACAGATGTTTCTCGATCAGCCATAAAATTGCTCTGACCTTAACAACTTCATACAACATTACTCCCTCAATAGAATTTTATGCTATAGAAAAAATCGCTAACCATTATCGCCAAATCATCTAATACTGTTGGTGACTCTTGATATTCAAATAGTGCTGTTAAACTATGGAACCGCATCCCACTGCCACTATAACCCATTCAGAATGCAAACTCATTTAAAATACAGCTAAGATTTAACATATCAAATCAATGGATATGCTCCTGTATGTCTCCAGAATAAATACCACTGTTGTCTCCAGTTTGCCATATCACCAAATCATTTCTCTTATTCAGAATCCTATATGCCACAGTCATTCTACACCTATGGATGAATAGTTTTAATAGCATCTCCCTGGTGTATTCATTATTTTGTGACATAGCTCACCTCTACTACTGTACTTCTAATATAAACCTTATTTTATACATACATATATATATATATATATATATATATATATATATATATATATATATAAAATTGTTTCTGAAGGCCCTTTACACCTCACCTCTTAACTACAATATGAATTCTTCCCAACTTAGTTTTTCCTCTCACATTAATTTCTTTGAATTTCTAAGCACTAATCCCTTGATTTACTATTATCTGACAATATCATTAATTCACCATTTCAAATGCTCAATGCATCTCCTAATGCACAAGTATCTTTTAAATGGTAATAGTACCCTCTCCTTCATATGAATGTAATCTAATCAGCAAATATGTGTGCAATTGTCGCGTCTATATCATGCTTTTGAAAGACAAAAATGTTGAACGGCAATATGATCGTAAATGCAATACATCTAAACTGTTCTTGTGGGGGGCTGTGCCCCCAATACCCCCCTAATTATATATACCAACTCCGAGATCACACTACAATGAGGAAAAGGCAAATTTCCTGATCCTTATTGTACCACAATCCCGCAACAACACTCTCAATGTATGGCATTTACGATATTATTGCCGTTCGACATTTTCAAAATTCAATAACGTGAAGTAGACCCCAACTGTCAATGTGTATTATATAAGGTCCATTCAAGTATATTTCTGAATATAAGTATAAAAATGTGTGCAATATGTTGGAGCTTTTCTCCGAAGGCCTCCACTGAAAAAGGTTTTATGACTAAACCCAGTGAGACAAATCCATTAAACAAAAGCAAAATAAATAAATAAAATAAAATAAAATAAAAAATAGCAGTGTTAAAACAACATACAATATCAAAACAGATCAGGATTTATCATGCACTATTTTCAATAATAAACTAAAAATATCAGCACAAGCAGAACAACTTAAGAGGTATGCAGATAAATAAAACGGTAAAGTACAAAATAAACAACTCAAGTATGACCCAAAATGATTTTATAGAGAGCTGAGAAATAAATCAAAAGGAATAGAAATGCCCCCCCCAAAAAAATAGCTACATTCTTGAGAAGTATTAATGTGAACCATGATGAACATAAACAAAACAAAAATTACTCAATGGATTGAAGAATTAAAAGAAACAGTGAAGACCTCTAATGCAGATGATATGAAATGGGATGATGAAACAGCCATACAATTTCAGATAAAATATAGAAAAGATCATAAATAGAAAATACCGGCCCCAGATACAGTGCCTAAATTCTGCCTAAAGGTATTAACATCTTTATACACAAAGATTTAACCTTATGTAAGAATTACTTAAATTCATATCCCAAACAGACACTGACTTGGTTAACAAAAGGAAAAATGATATTCCTTCTTAAGAGTGAATCTGTAAGGCATCCTAAGAACTATAGAACAATAACTGGAACCAATATGCTGGAACTGATGCAGAGTTTATAGTCATTTAGAAAAGAATTCAATTATGACAACAGAACCAAAAGGTAATAAAAAAGTGACATAAAAGAAGGAATCTTCTGATGCAAAACAAAGCTATAATAGAGATTTATATAAAGAGGTAGAATCTAAGTATAGCACATATAGATTACAAACAAATGCATTTGAGAGCACCCCACATTCATTGATAATGGAATGCTTACAGATATATAATACAGATCCTATAGTGATTAATTACATGTAGCTAAGCCAGGACAAAGGTCAAATTATTACCCCAGGAACAAAAATTCAAAGGATTACATTCCAAGGCAATTCTTTGTCACTGCTGATGTTTTGTTGTGCCCTTAACCCATTAAGCTGTTTACACAGTAGGTTAAGCTATAGTTATAGTTTAGTCCCTGGAAACCAACTTTGTCTAAAAAAAGCACATCTACACAGTACACATGCATTTGAGTGAACGGCCAATGTCGGAATGCGAACATGTCAAAAGCAGAATCCGAAGATCGCAAAATGTCGAATTTGCAGATGCTGAACCCGGCATTACCAAATGACAGCCAGGCTACTATTCCCCCCTCTTGACCCATGGTAGCACTTGTTGTGGCAGTTGTGCGATCTGGAATTTCGAATTTGATGTCGCGTGTGACATTATGAGTGTTCACACCTATGAGTTTCGACATTATGGGTCAGAAATATAACTGATCAACATTTGGTCGCATGACCAAATGCATGTATTCCCATCTACACATCTACTTTTGTGGATTACTGTATTGTTCATCAGACAAAAATCTGAAAGCATAACTACAAATGGTTAAAACTTTCTCAGATGATATATGAATGATGTTTGGTGTTGCTAAATCTGCAAACGCAACATTTATAAAATGAAAACTGCAATACCAAAAAAATATCAACCTGAGACAGGAATGCAATAAAAGGAACTTGATCAGGAGGGAGTGCATACATATCTGGTAATGGATGAAGGATCAACAATAAAACATGCAGAAATGATAATAAAGCTCAATAAGGAATACGTCAGGAGATTAAGGATTTTACATCTAGGAATAAAGTCCAGGCTATAAATTAATTTGCTCATCCAGTTCTAACTTACAGCTTTGGTATGTCTGACTGGCCACTAAAAAAATGAACCAGTTAGGTAAGAAAGCCAAGAAAAATGCTTCATAATTCCTAAATGATATATAAAAACAGTCTATAACAAGATTATACATCTTTAATGCTGAAGGAGGTATGGACTTCCTTGAAATTGACTACATGTATGGATCTTCAGTCATGGGACTGCATACATATTTGCTGACCTCATTAGATCTGAAGCAGGAAGAGAAAAAGTCTGAGATGATATCTTTGCTTAGATTGACAAAAACATTTTAGAACAAAGCAAGAATGGAAAACAAACCAGAAGTAATCAAAAGTCAGACAGCAACTGAAATCACAAAATATAACAATAACAAAAAAAGATGATAAAGAAAAGGATCAAATGAAAATGAAACAAAAGGAAAAATGCACAAATATTGTGGCAATAAAAGAAATCATCTCATGTTGACCAAGATTTAACACAGGAATGGTTAAGAAGAGGTGAACTACATACATGCTGGATTACAACATCTATAGAGAAAGTGGGAAAATCAGACAAATGTCACTTCTATAAAACAGAACTGGAAACAGTTGCACATCTCATTGCTGGGTGTGATACACTCATGACTGAAAGACAAAATAGTGGAAAGAGTGTTGCACTGGGAATTGTGCAAACACTGCAGAATAGTAGTATCTGGAAAGTATTGGAAACGTAATCCATAAAACATTATAGAAAATGGTGACATTTATATTACAGGGGATAATCCATTGCTATCATTTCAAAAACTAGCTGCAATAAAACCAGATATAGTAGTACAAGAAAAAAGGCAAAAGTCACATTGAACATTGACATTGCTACACTCAGCGAGGTGTACAGAGAGAAACAAAGTCATAAAATATCACAATTTGCAAGCAAAAATTGAACAATGTGGAAGAAAGATACCCAGATAATTCCAATAATAGCAGGAGTAACAGGACTCATGAAATTGAAGTTCAGTTGTCCTTAAATATGATGCCAAGAGCTTTCTTGGCTAACATCAAACAGTGAAACAAAAATTATTTCATGTACTTAATTGTGCTCTTACTTAGGAACTGAGTTGATTATCATCAAGAAATATAAAAAAACCTAAGGATTTGAAGGGATTAAACAAAGAAAAAAACAAGTAGAGTGCAAAATGTCAGACTGTGGCAATGCAGGCATGCAAGCTCAAGCTACTGGGGTCTGTCTTCAAAAAGCTATGCCTGTGTACCCCTCCAAGATTTGATTAAAACATTAAGATTGCAATTATAGTCTCAGAGCTTCCAGTCTAGCATAGCTCAGAATGTGACCACAGAGTTAAAGCTGATCACTATATATATCTAAATATCTTTATTTACATATTTATGTATCTATATTTTTCTTGTAAAAACATTCTGGTAAAATACATAAAGCTTTTGTTTTAGGTTATATGGTTCAGTGCTACAATGTTTGAGACAAGATAATTAACTACAGCACAGACTGCTCATATAGATAAGGAAAAATGAAACACCAGAAGAAATAATTTGAACCAAGACAAACTAACACAGTTATAGTATTTTATTATTTCTGCTATTTTGTTATGAAATACCCATAATCAATCTCAAGGGAAACAGTACCTGAGCTGACAGGGACTGTCTCTGCTTGTTTGCTAGAAAACTTTTTTCTGTTTGCCAGGCTTCTGTCAGCCGTGTCAATACAGTCAGGCAAATAGCTTCTACCAGGCATGGATTTATGCAAAAGATCCTATACGTAGAGTTTATTCATGTAACAGAAACATGATCTCTTATACCCTCACATCTGCTGATTCATTCTGACACTTCACAGTTAAATTTATTATTTCACAAAACAACCTTCTGCTAGAACCAAAACATTCTGCTCACACTACATAGTTTATTCTCATGTCTAGTAGAGATTTTGCATTTTTTTTATGCACAATAACTACTGGAAAGAAAATCATATTCAGATATACACAGAGGTTTGCTTTGAATGATATTTCCCTTATCTAATAACTGGCCTCAATACTTTCTATAATCAGTTCCCTTTTCTGGGAATGTAGAGACAGCTTAATAATTCTGCAGTGCTGCTAATGAATACTTTATATTATAAAACCAAATATTGTTGTGTTAGCTTTAACTGCAATGAAAAATCATACATAATAGTGGTACAGAATCACAAATATTCATACTCTGTTTATGAAGGGCTCATTCCACATGCACAGGCAAAGTGTGTAGGCATCTCCATTCCGATATAATGAAAACTTAGAAAAGACATATCCTAGATCATTACTACATGCCACAGACAAAGGTGAAGTTCAAAACAGTATTCCCAATGCAATTCAATTATAATGTAAATTATCAGACTGTTAGAGTGAATGCCTCTAACTATTTTCATGTAATGCCTATCTATAAAAGGCTGTGATTCTGTGATTTCATTATGAAACTTTAAGATTGACACCATCCGCAAAAATCACATAAAACACCTATTCTGTTTTAAGCTTTCACAACAGCCCTATACTGAACTGGAACCCATCAAATTAATTGCTCAGATGTATGCACATTAACTATGGCATGTCATAAATAAACAAAACATAGTAAAATAGAAATTTTACTTTGGATACAATGAAAGCTCAGTAATAAAGTATTCAAGTCCATTATTGCTCCCGGTGCATTGAGAATAAGTTCAATACAGCAATACAGACTATGATACAAAATGTTCACCTGTAGCAGTAATGAAAAGCATGTGTACTAATGCCACTGGGCAAAAAAATAAATAAAGATATATCTTTAACTGTCATAAACATTTCTTTATGAAATGTTCAGGTATTATCGACAGAGATATTAACTACAAAACCTGTCTAAAACTATAATTCTGTCCTTAGGACTTTTACTGCAACACACCTCTGAATTTGCCTAATAGCGTTAGCCACTTGAAAGCATGACAAGCAGCCAGCCTGTTACAAGTAATATTATTGTGATATTTATAGGATATTTACTTCTGATTTAATTATAAGTCAAGAGAGTGGTATGCTAGGTTATTACAGTGTTTTAAACACCGAGCAGAAGTTATAAACAGCACAATCAATGAAAACTGCTTGCAGTACAAAATGTCAGACTGTAACAAAATGTCAGACTGTAACAAAATGTAAGAATGTAACAAAATGTTAGACTGTAACAAAATGTAAGACTGTAACAAAATGTCAGACTGTAACAAAATGTAAGACTGTGACAAAATGTCAGACTGTAACAAAATGTAAGACTGCGACAAAATGTCAGACTGTAACAAAATGTAAGACTGTAACAAAATGTCAGACTGTAACAAAATGTCAGACTGTGGCACTGATGCTTCTAAGCACACTGATGCAGGGCATGTGTGTAAAAGGTCATACTATACGTAAGCTCTTGTTTGAGATTTCATTATGAAATTTCTAGGGGTCACAACAAGATGATCAGCTAAAAAAATCCTCCTTTATCTTTTTATATTTAAACCCAAGTATCAGCTTAAACTTTTGTCATGGTAATCACTACACGCTGAACATGAAAAATCTGCAAAATATAGTTCTGGTGCAATGATGAGTTAGTAGAGATTTTGTACTCTGCAGACTAATACATCTAAGCACAACCACAACAATGGAAATTGGGTATAAAGCAAAGTTTTATCTTGTGGCTGTAAAGACATATGTTCCAAATTCTCTGTTACCTAACAAAATCCATATCTGAGTCCCTCATTGATATTTTATTATAAAACTTTATAGTGGTTGTAAAGATAGGTGAAGGCTGCCAGCCTAGTCAGATAGAATTTTGTAGATAATTCTGTCATTTGTAAATATTAGTATAAGCCACAGGCTTGTTCTCTTAAATGGAAAAAAAAACAGTATTAAATGTGGAACTGCAAAAATGTAACAACAGTGCATTCAGCTGTACAAAGTTGATAGGTCAAGCATGGTGACATTTTTTTATCTAAATTTCAGAGCCAAGATGTCTAGATAAAGGCATTTTTCCTAGTTTTTTGAGGCCAGAGTTAATGGCAGAATTTGCATGTATAATTTATTTTATTGTTCTGGCTTCCTGACCAGCTAAACGATCAAGGGCTATTAATCTCTGAGAGTCTGTTAGCCTGGGAACCAGAAAGAAATGATGTAATCTGAAATGAATCAGTGGTACTGTGTTATCAATTTAAGGACAGAAAGAATCAGAGCATTTGAGCATTTGTCTTGAGAACATCCAACTCACCACTCTGCGTGTGTCTATATGTAAGCAGGATTTTTAGAACTGTGTTTTCTCTTAGCAATAGCTAGGAATTAGAACGATTAGACTAAGTGTTTTTCTGGGTTGATGTCAGAACTTTTCTACTGTATTATTTTAAGTATTTCTCTGGGATGTCTGAACTCTTGACTAGCACTGTGTAGTAAGAAGTATTGTCTTGTGTTTTTATTATTTATTATTTAATATATTTAAACCTTTCAACTGTGGCTGTTTTGTGTAGAGATAATTTAAGCTATAACAGTACATGTCATGTATACAGTGATACTGTACTAAGTCACTCCAAATAAGTCATGACTGTTCAGTCTCACTTACCATTTGGATAACAATATCCCACAGTATAATTGGAGACCCTTTCATAAGGTCCTTTGAGCAGCTGATAAATATTAACTGGGTGATGGCAGTGATTTCTACAGTATAGTCTGGGTAAAAGGGTCACAGCTGGAGAACCTGTGCCATCCTTCCCCAGGAGTGTCTGTGTGGTTGTATAAACTCTTATCTCAAAGTGTGTGTGTGTAATAGCTACATGGGCAGACACAAAGCACTGGTTGGGCAGAGAGGGTGCTAGAGGTTTTAGCTTGCCCACTAGGCTGAGATCTGGACCCTATAGCTGTGCCAGTGGGAAGTCTTATTGGGGACCTGGAGAGAAAGGGAGAAACCAGCCCCAGACTGACTGTGATCTCTGTGTGCCCTTAACGGAAAGTGTATTTTACTGTGTGTGTATTTGTTATCCTTTCCCTATATGGATGCCCCTCACTGGTGTTAGTGGTGAGGACTGAGGCTCCTTGATTACTGCGCCAGTGCATGGGCATCACAGTGGTAACAACAGAAAAAGCATCTACAAAATGCACCCAAGACTCATATTTTATGCTAAAGTATTTTGGTACATCTCAGTATTGAGTTTTAGCCACCCATTTAGTTGAATGAAATTGTGATAACTTTACAGCTGAAAATATCTTCCTGGTAAACTAAATAGAATTTTTACTACTTCAATAATGATAACTTAACACCATTATTATATGTTGGACACAAGTTTTACTAGGCCTTTTGTGCAGAGGTCATATAGTCCCCTGGTGGAAACAAAATGTAGTGCCAGATTGTGACTACAAAAGTCATCTGAAACTCTGGATTTACTAATTTTACATAAGATGACATGTGTCTGTTCCCTGAAGGAAGCTCACAATAGACATTCAGGGAACTCTAATAAGATTTATAGGTACAAAACATGCTCTGGAATGTATCGCAAAGTACTTTGCAAAAGCTCAGTCCTGATTAACGTGGCAGAGACTGTTTTGCCAGTGCACATGATGTAGACTTAATTCTAGATGCACTCTGGATATTAGCTTCAACCTGCTCTGCAAGCAATGGTCAAAGAGCTTCCAAGTTAAAAATAGTGATAGTGTAATTTTGTTACAGCAAAAGCCATATGAATCACTAAATTTGTTAATTCTGCTGAGGTAGATTACAATAAAAAAATAAACTCTAATGAAATACCTGGGTAGAAAACAAACTTAAAATGGCTACCAAAGATTTCTTTACATCTTAATCCTGATTCACCTGCCAGCACAAATTCCTTGTGTCGTATCTAGAGTTCTCTGTCTATGCTTTGCTGGGTGAAATAAAAAAAAATACTTTCTACTTCTGGACAAATGCAGACCTAGTGATCATATATCCTGGGCATTAGTTTAACCTGGCCGTGTGAGATATGGTTACATGACCATAGTTGGAAAATGGGTATAGTGCAGGCTGTGACAACAAAAGCTTCAGATATGCTAGACTAGCTAGTTGCATATAAGTGACCATATGCCAGTTTCCCTAAGTCAATTTACAATAAAGAAAAAAAAAATCAGGGACTTCCAATATTTATTTATTTATGTAATTATTTATTTATTGACATTTGGTGACCGGGAAAGTCTGACTGGGTCACAGACCCCTTTTCAGCAGAGGCCCGGGTAGAAAAACTCTACAATACAAGGTTTAAGTAACAAAATGTTAAGCAAACCTAATCAAAATTATTGAACATTATACATTTGTGCCACATTGAGATATAATAATTTACAATACGATATTATTCATTCACAGCAATTGAAATATAAATGGCACTTTGAAGAGATGGATAGATATAACTGTGTTTAGAAAATAGGTAGTGTTAGATCTTTCACTGGATCAGACTTAAGGTTAGCAGAAATGTAAATATGGGTGATGGGTTGGTAGGGAGAGGGGGAAGGATAGAATGAAGGGTGTGGATTAAGGCAGAAGAAAGGTGAGGTAATGGTATAAATGTATTAGTCTGATTTATCCAGGTCAATAGTGAGGTCAGAAGAAGGTTAGGGGAAGAGGAGTTTGAGGTGGAATAGAGGCTGAGAGTAATGTTTGTAAGCTTACAAGATAATAGTTAAATAGATGACCAGTCAGTGTATTTTATTGACTGAGATAACAGGATGACTGCTGAGAAGGGCAGAAAAGAGTTAAGAAAAATGGTAGGAGGATGGAGATAATTATGGAAATTATAGTACATGTGTTTGGGAGCAAGGACATAGGTGACTTTTGAGAAACTTTAGTTTGAAAGTCTTGAGAGATTCAATGCTACAAATTTTAGATGGCAAAACATTCCATAATTTAGGAATAACATGAGAGTAGGTACTTTGGCCGGCTTTCTTTGTAGATGTATATACTTGCAGGAGGATTTTGTTAGCAGAGCGAAGGTTTCTAGATGGGGTATAAGGTAACAAGATAGATTTCAAAGCAGGGCAGCTATCTGGGTTGTATATTATTTTATGCACCAGAGAGAGTTGTATTCAGGTAATCAGGAAATTCTAATCAGTTGAGTTTATGTAGGGCATCACAATGGTAGGTACAATAAGATAACCCAGTGGCAAATTTGGCAATTCTATGATAGTATGATTGAAGCTTGTTCAGGAGTGTTATATGAAGATTAGTGAGACTAGGGGCTGCATAAAGAATGGTAGGAAGTAGGAGGCTGTTAGCAAGGGTTATTCTAGTGGAAGCACCCAGAAATTGTTTGTGTCTATAAAGTATATCTAGTTTGATGTGTATTTTTTTTATTACATCAGATATGTGTTGTTCATAGGAGAACTTATTGTCTACGGTTATTTCTAAGAGGATTGCATGGTTGGCGATTTCAATGTGTGTGTTATTTTGAGAGTATATTTTAAAGTCAAGTGTAAGAGGCTTTGGTGAGAACAGTAAAAGCTTAGTTTTGTTTGGATTACGTAGTAGTTGTGAATTGTTTAGCCAGGTTTTGACAGAGGTAAAGACATTCGGAGTAGTGGTTAACAGGTGAATGGGGTTACTTGAGGTGGTGATAATGGTGACATCATTGGTATATTGGATAATTGTGCTTTGAAGTGAGACTGTGTAAAGTCTTGTTAACAAATATATTAAAAAGCAAAGGTCCCAGAATGGATCCTTGAGGAACTCCTGTGCTGTTTACTTGGTATTTGGATAAGCTAGTTTGCTATTTGACACATTGTTGCCTTTCTGTTAGGTAATTAGAAAACCATTTTAGAGCAGTAGGGGAGCAACCTAGAGTGGAAAGTTACAGTAGTAATTTGGAATGAGACTGTATCAAAAGCTTTTGATAGGTCAAGTAAAAGTACAGACGCATATTTCCCTTGGTCCAAGGCTTTGTAGATGGTGTCTGTGAAGGTTAATAGTGCTGTTGTGGTTCTGTGTGCAGGACAAAAGCCATGTTGTGTGCAGGATGAAGGCCATGTTGTGAAGGTGTGAGGAGGTTGTTATCTGACAGAAGTCTTATTAGCTGTTTGTGAATACATTTTTCAAGTATCCTAGATAGAGTTGAGAGGACAGAGATAGGTCAGAAGTTAGATAGTTCTTGATTTTTCCAGTTTTGTGTAGGGAGGTAATAATGGATTTTTTCCAGAGTTTGGGGACATAGGATTCAGAGAGAGACCTGTTAATTAAGATGCTAACTGGAAAGGCTATAGTACTGGCAGCAGGTTTTATGTATTTGGACCGAAGGTTACCAGCAGATAAGGAACAAGGCTTTAGTTTAGAAAGAAGTTTATGAACTAGAGAGACAGGTGCAGTTTGTAAGGAGAAAATGTTTTCTGTGGAGATGAATTAGGGCTAGGATTGTTGTCTGCAGAGTTAGTGCTGGATGATATCTCTGTAAGGTTAGAGATAGAGGAATTTGTAAGTTTTAGAATACTGTCAATGTATTTTGGGATGTCCCTGATGAAAGAAGTTTGGTTATGGTGTCAGATTATAAAGTTCACAAATACTCTACCACTGGTGTTTGACAGATATGTCCTAAAATAACTTTATCAGTGATCCTTTGTGTTTGTATATCATCTGTCCCCCAAAATAGTACCTCTATTCTGTATATGTTTCATGTTTCATTGAGGAAAAAATGAAAAATAAAAAATATCCTCAGTATAATAGTTTTTATTGTGTTATTAGACATATACACCCCCCAACAAACTGTAAAATTATTATTTAGCAGTAATGATGTAACAGCTCTGTGGTGATGATGTAACAGCCCTGTGCTTTCGGACCTCCTCACAACTACTACAAAATGCATTCAACTTCTGTATGCACTACTGATGTTAGGTTTTGAGGAAAGTGAAAGAACTTATGGTTGTAGGACCTTACTTCACCCTGTTGCTTTTGGACATGGCTACATATCCATCTCTCTAAACTATCCATGTCAATGATTGCTTTACATGAATCGTGTCATTATCCTTTGCTTTTATATAGTGCTTGGCCCCAAAACAAGACATGTACTTTTTGTGCATAGTTCTAATGCAGGACTGTAAATAAAGAGAAAGGCATAGTGATCTCAATAAAAAATGTGCTCTTGCTCATAGTCACACATAATTGCATTTAGGCTAGCCAGATCACATAACTAGCCTGTTTTTTCACACATACCATGGTTACCTCCTTTTTCCTTCAATCAAAATATATCCATCTTCTGTGCACCTCTGTGATGTCAGATTGTTAAGATTTTCATGAAAGTGACATCATAAATTATCACACTAATATACTGAACTTGTTGCTGTCTAGACAGTACGTATTGTCCATGCCACCAACAAATGATAATAATTCTGTTTACCATAACTGTTCATTGCTTTCATCTATAAAATTCACCCCAAAACAGATATCAACTTTTGGTGATCACTTGCAATATATGACTGCCAAGAGTGGTGTTTCAAATACAAATAGTAATGTATTTCATACTGCTGATAACCCCCCCCCCACATCAATCATGGTAAAAATAAATAAAATATAATGCTTTGCGTTGGGGTGATATTTACTGTTACAACTGTCTAAGGATCTGTCTTGTTTCCTGCCAGTAATGAAAGAAAAACACATGCCCGAAAGAGAAAAAAACATGTCCCTGAAAATCACAGAGTCTATATCTCCCCATAGTCTCTAGTGAGATGATTACAGATTGCCAGAAAATACTGAAACCAGTTGTTAAGAACAATCAGACTCATGTCTGGGCTTAGAGAGCATAATAATTGGATGTGGGCTGTTACCTATGTCCTTGTACTATGTTTGCTTATTGTAGATTAAGAGTCATGCTAATAAATAGCATGACTTTCACTTCTGGATTAAATTTTCATTTGATTTTAATAGAAAACTTTAAGGTAATTATTTGGCTGATACAGTTTACAATAAAACCATGAATACATCTCACCCACAGCAGTGGTACATTACTTTGGCACCAAGTATTCTCAAGGCCTGCAGTTAATGGGTTAAAAAGATTGATAGCTATAACAGCACACAGTGTTGGATATCACTTCTGAAAATATAATAAAGCACCATTCGGTTGGATAAAAGCAGCTCAATAGTACAGTGATTGTTAACACCAGAATCAAGCCAAATGCTTATCTCTCGCATCCTGGCATGAGTTAGTGATCCCAGGTAAATTAGCAGATTAAATAAGATTCAGATTGATCTTAACAACCTACAGTTACCTTATTAGTGTATTATTATCTGTTTTATTTTGCCATTCCCAGTTCTTTGATTTTACCTTTTCCTAATGTGTTACCTATCTGCAATAGTGTTTCTGTGAAACTGCAGTTATTTTAGCTGCTATGTTCAGCCTTGTATAGTGTTTTTCTTTTCTTTACAGCTGTGTGAACACAGAGTTTGTATAGTTAAATAAGGGTGGTTTTGGAGGATGGGAGTTGCATAGAAATCTGCCTCTTGCAAAAGCACTATGTTTCTGTTTTGGAGTCAGATTATGCTAGTTGTATTTTTTGTGTCTTCCACAAGATCTGAGCATCATCTACCAGCAGCTCCTATCCTCATTCACTTGGTCTGGTGTGGTGATCAAGGATACTGGTTTAGTGTTATTCTGCTGATGTGGGAGTGTGCTCTAACACCCAGAACACTCACCAGCCTTGTAAGCTCTATAATTACTGCCTCTGGGAGCTGCATGTGCATCCTCCAGAACAAACAGTATAGTGCTTACAGCACAGAGCTTTCCCGGCTTGTAACACTGCTTACAACAAGCCTAGTCTGCCTATCTCCCCAGGATGGGTGAGACAGTGTAAGGCACTTATTCCCATCCTCTACTGCCTGGGCCCTCAGGTTCCCATGCCACTAATAAAACATGGGTCATCTGGAGCAGTGTAAGGACCTTCTTCCTTTACCATGGGTCCGGTTCCATATGATAGTTATAATTTTAATTATTCATGTTCAAACACTCACCCATCTGTGGATGGTAACATAATCCATTAGAAGGGAAGCATCGCCTATAACCAAAACAACACCACAGGAACTAATATCCAGACTTAAATATATGCTGCACCTAGAATTAACCTTGACCCATGAAGAAAAGAACAATGAAGCTACAGGTCAGCCTGGGTTCAACAAGTTAGCAAGAATAATAACTGAACTGCTAGAAGCAGTCTCTGCCACAAAATGAAAACACTATTGCTGACAACTACAGTGTACACGTCAGTACAAACAACTACAAGGACACGGAGAAGGTGCACTAAACTACCAGTAATGATTACAGCTTCAAAGAAATAGTAAGCAATGTAGTGGATTTAAGCACAGAACATGGTGACAACAACAAAACTACAAAAGAATGAAATCACAGCATGCTGAATCTTCTTATTAGAATGTTGGCATTGTTAGGGTTGAGTGCTTTAAGTGCCCTTGTGGTCCTTACATCTTTGTTATGTGAAGCTCAAGTTCTTATCAGGAGCATCTCTGGTAAAATGATCTGAGGGGAGAAGTAAACTAACAAGAGAGTTTAACATGCCACTGTGATGTTTCAGTTAAAGAATCTGAGGATTTCACTTGAACTGTGGACCCCTGAAACATCTTTGGAGCTAGGCCCGGAAGTCTTCTTCACAAAAAGTTCCTGATGGCTGCTGGGTGAGCCATGTTGCTTAGCCAGGGTCACCCTGAAATAGCTGTGTGGGATACATAGTACTCAATAAATCAGAGACAAATCTTAACAGAATCAGTCACAAATCCAGACATAATCATGGACAATCAGGGACACTTTTAAAATAAATATTAACAGAATAAGATAATATGATTTGATATACATTTTCTGGAGTAAAAAAAAGTCTAAACTCTGTTGTCACTGTTTGTTAAGTGTAATTCACCACCTTTTCTTCAAAACTCACCAGTTTTAGGAGAGATTAAGAGGTTCAGAGTTGAAATTTGTCAAAATCAGGGATATCTCTAAAAATAAGGGACAGTTGAAAGATATTGTGAGATATTTCTTAGGCTCACCATCTGATTGGTAAAAGGTGGAGGCTAAGTGCATTGCCAATCAAGAGGCAGGCAGAATCAGGGCTGATTAACTCATTAACCCCAATGTGGCATGGAATTTTATACCTCTAGTAACATACACATCCTTGCATTCTAGAGTTTTTCTGAATAATCAAGTTAAAAAGCATAAGATAAACAAATGTAAATATTTTGTGAACAATATAAACCATTAAAACTATAGACACAGCAAAGTTATCAATAAAAAGTATTCTTTCCAGTGATAATAGTGCATTCATAGTCTTACATAAATACTATAATATATTATGAAGCAAACAAGTTCAGAATTACATTTTTTTGCTAAACTTTTGCAAACAAATGATCATTATCTTGGAAACAGTGTAACCCAGACATGTATTGTTAGAGCACCTTTGTTAACCAAACACAAGCTTTCACGTAACAACTTGAAATTCCTCGTGCAAGTTTCTTGAGAGATTTACAAAAATATGAAAACATATTCTTAACTATTTAATAAACAATATAAATAGCATTGAATATCACTCAAGATGTGCAACTTACAGTGCAATCTCAATTATAGTTTTCTTTAAAAGCTTCTAAGGTCTCTCCTGATGCCATGCAATAGTTTGTAAGTCACTTAGTGCTTGGAGTATTAAGTACACATGGAAAGATTGCTTATTTTCATAATTTTTAATAAGCAGCTAACTATATCTACAGTACAGTATGATATAAATGGACATTGACAATTCATTTTCCTGTCTCCAGGTAAGGCATTTCACATTATACTCAGTAATAGAATGTAGTTCTCTCAGGTATGAAAATGTGAACATAAATATGAAAACATGAATAATAAGTGAGAAACAGTAATTAATTACATTGCTACAGGACATTGGGTATTAAACCGCTTAGTGTCAGTTTTGTTAATAACTCCTTACCCTTTTTAATACTGCCTACTATTAGTTGGCATGTCACTTAGTCAAAGATGTTAGCCTCACAAATGGTCTTGTCACCATAAGCAACTATGGGTGTTAACTGGAAATATACAAAAAAGGCATTGCAGGCTTGAATAAGGCTATATCCTAGTTATAGAAAGTGACTTTGTGACAGTGGAATGCCCCCCCCCCCCGAGGAATGAGCGAGAATTTGAGTGGGAGACTAAAGTGGCAGACTTACTTAATTTTATCATCGCACAAAGCATTCATTGTGGAACCATCATTCTTGATTGGGGATGCTCTGTTCACAACTCTGAAGATGACTCACTAGTGAGGGTCTTGCCAGCTGTGGTGATCCTCACAACTACCTTTGTTGGTTCCGACATGTCTAAGTGATTTACCATGTAATAATAGGCAGTATTAAAGTGGGCAAGGAGTTATTAACAAAATGGCATTAAGACTGTTGTCCAGTTGAAGTTTCCACCAGTATGCAGAGGACCATACAAGGATGAACATAATTGTATTTGGTATGCCAATATATTGGGCTAAAAGCTAATAAATAACTTTGAAGGCATGTTGACAAAACTATTTTATTCTGAACATTCATCTTAAAAGAGCTGATTAACTGTCAACTGATCATTTGATGAAATGGGTCAGACAAATAGGATGGCAGCCTTGAAACTCAAACATGCAGTTTGATGTTATGGAAATGGCTAACGGTTGTTTCTCTCTTTGAAGATCCTTTCTTGTGTACATGGTGAGATTAAAGATGGGAGTCCAAAGGGAAAGTAGCATGAAACTGTGGTGAAAATGTGATCAGTGTTTGTCATTGCTATAGGCCTAGGACTGGCTGGTGGACACCAGAGCAGGATCATGGTAAAATTGGGCCCTAGCAGGGTAATGGACCACTGAGGATTAAGGTCACTAAATAATCACAGAAATTTGAGATTCAGGGTTCATAACATTCAGAAAATGCATGCAATGCAAAACCTGTTGTTTTGTCAACTTTTTAAGTTTAGGAGAGGAATATTTTAAATTGTTTCCTATGCATGGGCCTTTGTCCTCTCACTCCATTATTTTTGTATCTGTCTAGAGTTCTTGCATTAAGCGGCTGAGAAGCATTTTTTTTTTAGTTATTTAACATTTGTTTAGCAGGAAAGTCTGACTGGGACAGAGTCCATTTTCAGCATGGAGCCAGGGAGAAATGCTCCAGCATGTTTAGACTATATTACACAGTCCAAGCCTATTAATGAATTAATTCATTCTTTAGTGCAATTAAATAAAGCAAAACAATTACAGACAATATAAATGGTGCAGCAGCTTTTGTTGTTTTCTACAACAACTCACAAGCCATTCAAAACGTAGAAAAATTACCCATATATGGTATGCTGTCTTTCTACAGGGGGAGGATATTACATCCTTGCAAGATATGCTTTTTATTTTTGACCTCACTGTGTCATCTCTGTTATCAGCAACAGTCAGAACATGGACAAATGAGGCCTAATGCAAGGTAATCAATCAGTCTTCCTGTCAGCCATACCCATATCCCACTACTTGGCTGTCTCTACCTAGTTACCACAAACACTGCTCAAACCTGTCAGTGCTCATACTCTTTTCTTCTTTACGTTTACAGTTATCACAGAGATTTGGATTTCATTTAAAACTATTTCAAATTTTAAATAAAAAAAATGACATTTTATAATCAAAACAAAACACTCTCACATTGAAAACAGACTTACGACAAGAAACAAGAAACTTCTCTTCCCCTGAAACTCACATTTAGTGAAAATGCATTTGGCAACCCATTAAACTGCAGCATACAGGCAAGGATTCATGCTCAAATAGCAAATAGGTTAGTTACTAAATAACGTCTATGTGAAGAGTGCAGGAATTCAAAAGACAAATGTACAAGGAATTTACAAAAAGCCTGGGACAGCCCGATGGATGTGAACTTTTTCAAGGAGCAGCCCAAAAGTACTGCCTAGTGAAGTAACTTGACAGAGTCACAAAAAAGACATGAAGTATGAGAGAATCAAAGAATGTAGCTCCTTAACAGCTTCATAACCTAAGTGTTAAACTGTTGTACCCAAGTACAGTACATTTCACATCTGTGTGTCTGCAAAAATAAGCTAAATTAAAATGTATTCTTAGTTAAAATATTAACATTAAACTCATAGGCTTCATGTTGCTCAATTTATTTGCAGTTAAATAATAAACATACTGTCAACATTAAGGAAATCAATGATCACATCCAAAGAACATGACTGATGTAATGATGCTAATGTTTACTGCAGTCAGTTTCATTTCTTTGCACCACAACTGCTGTGGCTCATAGAGATTAGTTACTAGTTACTATGCTTGCAGTCTAGGAGATCATTGAGGAGTCTAGCCCAAATTTCCAGTTGCCCCAAACACTGCATGCTTGAGTGACTTACTGAAGGACATGGCATAAGTATGAGGTAAAATCTGCGATATTATGCAAAGCAGACTAATCTAAATCACTTAAAAAGTTATGGGAACATATTTTGCATCAACATGTGTGTTGTGAAACACAGAAAATGTGAAATTCTAATGACCAACATAGACAGTCTCAAATCCATAGTTATTTACCAAAGGAAACAAAGTTAATGATAGTTTTGTAGTTGTTATAAATTATTACGGCTCTTTTCTTCTGTTACCAAGGTACAGGGTTTGAGCCTTGAGCAGGTCACTTAACTAAAACAACATTTCACACACACACGCCTTTCTGAGTGATCTCATATCACTAGTTCCATTTTACTGCTCTGTGTGCACACATGCCTTCTTATAAGTCAACAGTTACCTTTGGCTTCAAAGCAGAGAAACTGTAAAGTAAAAGTAGGACAATGTTCCATTTTGTTTTAAATTAATCTTGTTCTTCAGAACGCAGAGCAAAGCAAGAAAACTTACATATAATTTTTTTTTTTAATTAATGTTGTGCTCAGGAATGGTAAGCAAAGCAGGAAAACATATATTTTTGTTTTTAACTAAACTTGTGTTTGGGAATACCAAGAAAAGCAGGAAAACATATATTTTAATGTTGTGCTCGAGAACACTGAGTAAAGCAGGAAAACTAATCTTTTTTTTTTTAAATTAATGTTGTCCTCAGGAAAAAAATGAGCCTTTTTAAATTATTATTGTGACCAGATTCTCTCACTTCTGGAATCCACCAGCAGCAGGTCATAGGCTGTTGCCTAGGTTGCCTAGTCCTGGATTTGACCCGAGTGGCACCAGAAGTGAGGGAAGCTGTGAAGTTGAAGAAGAGGCCTTCTGTGCAATGCTTTCAAGGGGTCTCTAAACTTGACTGGTATGTACTGACAACACAGTAACCAAGAGCTCCAGCGTTTGGCAAAGCTAAGTCCTGGGTGTCAGAAAACATTGCCAAGACATTGGAAAATGATTTTTGGATAATCTCAAAGAAGTTCTGGCAAACTATCTTTTGAATCAAGTGGAAGAGTCAATATATTACCCAAGCTATTCTAAGCAAGAGTAGAGAAACAATGGCTTAAACTGGTGACAGTCTTAACCTGCAGAAGAAAGAAATTGAAGAATTCCTGAATGTGTAGGACATGCCTCCCCTAAGGAGGCAGCATCAGAAACAGACAGTGGAAAATAATTAATTTGAATAGATGAAGAGAACTGGTTACTTAAATATTTCTGGTCTATCAAGGTTGCAAGATTGATTGAGATTTGTCTGGAAATACTAAGTCTCTGGACACTCTTGGGGTGTTGTAGCTAATGACCCTCTTCAATTTTGCGTGTATGGTTGGGACAGTATGTCTGAAAATGCAAACTGGAAAAACAGTTACCATTTTCAAAAAAGTGGACAAGAAGGTATAATCTCTATACAGAAGTATTATACTATTCAATTTCCCATAAACATACAAATATATATATATATATATATATATATATATATATATATATATATATATATACACATGCTCACACACACACACACACACACACACACACACACACACACACACACACACACACACACACACACACACACGTGCACACACACACATATATGTATATATATATATATATATATATATATATATATATATATATATATATATATATATATATATATATATATATATATATATATATATATATATATATATATATATATATATATATATATATGTAGTGTCTATATCACGTTATCGAAATTTTACTACATCAAATCAATAGAGGTCGAACTTTATTGATCGAAGTAGTAAAATTTCGAATAATGAAAAAAAAAATCGCTACAAAAAAACTAACTAGTGAAGGCAGGGCAAGCCCCCGTGTGACCCCAACACCCCCCTACTTAAATATATTAACTCCGAGACCGCACTACATTGAGGTAAATGGAAATCGCCCCCCTTACGGAGATTTCCATTTACCTGCGTGATGTTCTGGACTTTTGACATTGTCGTGCCGACAATATCGTATTTGATATTGTCGGCTTACGACAACATGAACTAGAACCTGTATATATATATATATATATATATATATATATATATATATATATATATATATATAGATATATATATATAGATATATATATATATATATATATATATATATATATATATATATATACATATTTTTTTTACCTTTACATGTTTGAAAGTCAAATGGTCATACATGCACATCTGCGAACCAGATATGCAAATTATGTAACGCCGAATTCCCGAAATGTCGTAATATAATCGAATTCTGACATTTCCAAATGCACCACTGCTGAAACAAATGCTACCATGGGTCAAAAAGGGGGTGACATTTCGTAATTTGGCACTTTAGTTTTCACAATTTTGGAATTTCGTGGTTTACAATTCGTGGCAGTGGGTTCGAACATTTGACCATCAAACATGTAAAGGTAAACCATATATATGAATATATCAGGGTACTAGAATGAAGAATATATCCAAAAACAAAGCCTTTGATTCCAGAGGAAAAATGCAACTTTTATTCTGGCCATAGAACAGTAGATTGACACTTTGTACATTCACACATATTGAAGAGTTTGCTGGTGTTTTCTATATGTTATTATGGACTTGGAGAAGAATATTATGAGCCACCACTGATCCCGGGAACTATTGACCTATTAGTCTGATGAGCCTGGTCTGCAAGGCCATGGAACGTATCATCATGGAACTCATAAACAAAGACATTGGTAACCTCCAAACTCTGGATCCCACCCAGTTCGGGTTTGTGAAAGGCAGATCATGCCTCCTGAACCTGATCGACTTCTTTGAGGCAGTCACCAAAGCCGTGGATGAGGGTAAGGTGGTTCACACAGCCTATCTTGACCTCGCCAAGGCTTTCAACACCATCCCCAATTCTGGAATTATAGCTAAACTCACTAAGCTAGGTATACATCCCTATGTCACAAAATGGGTTGCCAACTGGCTCACTGACAGAACCCACACTGTAAAAGTTGCAGACTCCAAATCTGACCTCAAAGCAGTGACAAGTGGAGTACCACAGGGTTCCATCCTGGGACCTCTCCTGTTTGGTATCTACTTCTCTGAAGTACAGGCTAACACAGAAGGCCTCTGGCTAATGAAGTTCGCAGATGACTGCAAACTAGGAGCCATAGTCAAGTCCCCAAATGATATGGACCTCCTACTGAAGGGCCTTACTGAGACAGATGCCTGGTGTCAGAGCCATGGCCTCCAGCTCAGTGCCAAAAAGTGCAGTGTCATCCCCTTTGGTAAAAACTCTGTACCCATGAACTACCACATAGGCAGCAATCTAGTTAACACCGAATGTGTGATAAGAAACCTTGGGACCCAGGTGGACAGTAGTCTCTCCTTTGATAGTCACATTGCCACAGTAGTCAGGAAGTCCTTCTACATGGCTCACCTCATCATAAAAAGGTTCTCATCCAGAAAAAAAGAGGTCATTGTTCCCCTCTACTCATCACTCATAAGACCCATTATAGAGTACAATGCTCCTTTTGGAATGTACCTCACAAGACATTTGCAGCAGCTGGAAAGGCCACAAAAGTACCTCACAAAGAGGATTACTAGCCTCAAACAAATGCCCTACACTGACCACCTCAAAAATCTCCAGCTTTACTCCATAGCATATCGCCTACTATGACGTAATCTCTGCCTAACATATAAAGCTATGTCAAACCCAGAGCTGTTGGACATGCTACACCTAAAGAAATGCCAATCCCTCCATGCTACATGCTCTAGGGACCTAAACCTTGCCACCACAATAAACAGGACACACTGGAGGGATAGATTCCTGTCCCAGAGCCTTCCTATACTCTGGAACAAGCTACCCATCTATGTCAAGCAAAGTTCTTCATTAGCACTCTTCAAGAAAAATCTTGATGAGTGGATGGGAAATAGGAAATAAACCCCGGGGATCACTTCTGTGTCTCTGCTGGACAGTAGCACAGGAAAATAACTTTCTTGGGTGGTGTAAGCTATGGAACCTTGCTGGCTAGGCTTGCGTAGGCCCTTGGGCCGATAACCTAGTACCTACCTATGAACCTATGAACCTATGTGCCTTGAAATGTCTTGAAGGAATTTCTACAACAGTGTGGGCTACAGAACCACTGTTGAATGTTGTAATGTAGAAAACCAAAGAGGGGTAGGATGAGGTGACCTGTGAACCAATTATGTTATATTGGAGCATGCATTATTGGTGGCCAAAGTTAAAATTAGAAAAACAACAGAAGTGTGAATGAATTGGAGATTTCCTATTAGGAAAAGGGGGAGTAGAAAAAGAGTATGACAAACAATAATATTGGTAATATAAGGAAAAGAAGAGTGGGGAAAGGAATTGTGGATGAATGTAAGAGAGGGATAAAATGGAAGCTACATGAATGAATGACTCAAATCCAGAGTCAAGAAAGAAGAAGCAGAAAGCCATGTTGAGACTGAAAGAGATTCAACAAAAGGGGATAAGGAAACCACAAAGAGAATTAGAAACATAAAGGGAAATAAAACTCAAATTGCAAGAATGGAAAAATTATAATATATTAGAGAAAAGAGCAGGAAAGGAGAAATTACACTTTTGCCCAATACTAATAGTGACCAGGGCATTAGTAGTAAGGCTCCATCAGCAGAAGTTTGAGAGAGGTGTATAATAGATATGGCCAGAAGAAGGGGAGAGGTGTAGAAAGCATTGGGGTAGATCTTAGATAATTTTACAAAGTATTTCGGGAGCTTGTATTCAGAGATAGTGATATGAGGATGTGGGAAAAGAAAGGTCTGGAAAGGCTACTTTGATAGATGCAGATTTACCAAGATTAGAGGGGAATATATAGATTTTAGTGTCCCAGTTATGCAAAAAACATGGAATAAAATGGAAAAATGAGAAAATATTGGGGGGGGGGGTGATGGACTTCCTACTGAATTATAGTAATTAGTTAAGAGCAAAGTGTTTGAGATATGGAAATGATTCTTCAACAAAATATTAAAAGCAGAATGAGTCCCAGAGCCATGGAAAGAGGCAACAGTATCAGTAATTTATAACGAAAGGAAAGATCCATTAGCTCCATCATCCTATTGTCACATCTCAATCTTGAATCATGATTATAAATGTTTTATGTTAATTATAGCAAGAAGGCTGTCAAGTATATTACCTAAGGTAATCTGTGTGGATTAGACAGGTTTTGTGGGAAGAAAGAGAATGGTGGATAACACAGTGAGGATGTTAATTATAATGAAGGACACTCAGTGGTATGGAAAGTAATTGGCTATTCTATCATTAGATGCAGACAAGCCATTCAAAATTGTAATGTGGAGATAATTTATTTGAATTATTAGAGAAAAAGAGGTTGCCAGAGGGATGGATAAACTTAATAGGGATATTAATGAGCTCAAAAGATGGGCATATTACCTACAGAGATAAAGATAGATAGAGGAACATAACATAGGTGCTCTCTGTCTGCATTACTCTTTGCTTTGTACTTAGAGTCATTGATCACAACAATAAAAATAATTCTATAATATCAAAGTTGGAATTGTGACCAGGGTAAAAGAAGATCACACTAGATGCAGATGACATTTTGCTTACATTAGGAAACCATGAGGATGATTTGGAGAAAGTCTAGACAACTCCTGGATGAAGTCAGAATATAAGATAAATCAGGATAAGACACAAGGGATAGCCAGAAATATTAATGTAAATTGACATCAGGGAAATATTACATAAGAGATATGAAAAAAGCAAATAAATTATATAAGCATTTGGTTAGAAAACACAGTGGAGGCATGAATGGTAGTGACATCAAAACGTGCACAAGAAGGTAAAGTTGCAGAAAGCTACAGATGGAGAAGTGGAAAAAAATACAGTTGAATTTGATCATAGGGTAAATATGTTACAGTTATTTATTTTGTCTTAGCTACTGCATCCAGGACAAGTATTCTGGATGCTACCTAGGAGGACATATTTGAAAAGTTAAACAGTGATAAATGATATTTGGCACTGAGGAAACCAAGAAAGGTGTGTGCAAATCTAATAAGAGAGGTGAAAGATGGAGCGCTGGGGGTACTGGATGTAGTAGAATACTTAAAGGGGTGTCAACTAGTACTGGTAATGAGGATGTTAGATATACCACATCAGACAGCCAGGAAAGGAATGATATGGGAAGCAAATGAAGAACTGGGGGCAGAGACTTGACTGAAGTGCTAATAGACTCCATAAAAGGAAGGTTAACACTGTCTACTAAATGAGTTGAGGTGGTTAATTGACCCTCTTTGGCAGTCAAAAGACTTAAACAGTCAGTGGGAACAGATGCTCCCAATAGTAGGGATAGAGCCGGATGGAAAGTGACATTCAATGTCGTGGAGCTGGATTACGAGGGAAGGTACAATAATTTATTGGCAGCATGTATCTATAGTAGATAGGTTAAAATGTGGGAGGAGATACAAGAAGTATTTCACTAGCAAGAAGAGTTATAGTGGGAGTATCAAGGACTGACAGTGAAATTGGAAAATGTGAAAAGAGAGAGTAAAGGGAAACAAGAAAAGCTTGAATTGTTAATAGAAACAACTAAAATAAGATTAAAAGGGGGCAGATGAGGTGGTATATTATTAAAAAGCATAAAGCTCCATACGCAAACTGCTAAGAAGGGGATTGTACAAGACAAGGGAAATTGGGAAGAACAGCTCCAGCAGCAAATAACAGAAAGGGACTGGGAACATAAAATACAATTGCCAAGATGTGCAATAAAGACAAGAAGATTTAGAGTTTTTGCATAGCAATGGCTGCATAGATATTTTTATATACCAATTAGACTAGCAAAGATGTTTCTGGGAGCCACTGAAATATGTTGAAGATGTGATAGAGGTGAAATGGGGACATGAACATATATATATTTGGGAGTGCAGGAGGTTAGATAGATTTAAAGAAAACCTTCAGGAATTAGTGGATGAAATTATTTCAGACCGAATGAGGGCAACAAAAAATGTTTTACTAGGTTACAGCAAAGAGAAGTTAAAAGATAATAAAAGACTACAAGGGGCAATAATGACTAAGGAAAAAGGCAATTCCAAAAAAAAATTGGAAGTCAAGGTATGATCCAGAAATAGAAGGACTGTGAAAATGAATATCTTTTCTAGCACAAAGTAAAAAAGAGGTCTATAAAGGTGGCGGGAAGGGGAAGACGGTATAGAGTGAGGTGGAATCCCTGCTTGCAAAAAGAGGAAGAAGAAGAACAGAGATCAGCTGAGGAATGTAAATGTGAAGTGAAGGAAGGATGGAGTCCTTGTTGAATAAGCTGGACAGAAGTACATGGAGACCAAAAGGGAGAGGGGAGTGAGTTAAAATAAAAATGCAGTTTCTGTATCAGGGGAGAGCCTAGGATGGTTGTTTTGGGTGCATATAGTTTTAAGTTTTAATCTGTTACAGGAAAATTATATATTGAGGAATGTTTGTAAAGTAGTAATAACTATAAATGCAATGGATAATATACAGAGAAGTAGCGTGATATAACTATAGAAGTATTTCTAGAGTGTTATGATGATGATACCAGATGAGTTAAAATAATTAAGTGTAACATGAATGTGGGTTGCACAAAAGTATTTCTAGGATGTACAGCAGATGGCATCTCCCTAGTAGTCTACAAAACTTTGACCCACTTGGAAGGCAAGAACTGCTACACAAGACTGCTATTCTTAGACTTCAGCTCTGCCTTCAATACTGTCATCTCTCAGAATCTGATAATGAAAGTATTACACCTGGGCATCAACTCCCACTTATGTTATTGGATTCTCAGCTTCCTCGTGCAAAGGCCTGAAACGGTTTGTGTGGGAGACAACAGTTCCGAAAGCATAACTCTGAATACTGGAGTACCACAGGGGTGCTTCTTAAGTCCTCACCTGTTCACCTTGCTGACACATGACTGTGTGGCCAGACATGAGTCCAATAAAATGAAATTTGAAGATGACACCATGGTCATAGTTCTGGTCAGAGACAGAAAATAGATGGCCTACAGGAACAAGATCAAACATCTGTTGTGCTGGTGTGACAACAACAACTTAGCACTGAATGTCAGTAAGACTAAGGAACTGATTGTGGATTTCAGAAGGTCTCAAGAACCATGCCGACCTCTAGAGATGAAAGGGATGACAGTGGAAAGGGTCAAAAGTACAAAGTTTCTGGGGGTATGTATCACTGAGAACCTATCCTGATCAGTCTATGTATCTTACACAGTTGAAAAACCTCAGTAATGCTTGCACTTCCTAAGGAAACTGAGGAAGGCAAAACTACCGAAAACCATTTTCCAAACTTTTGCAAGGGTAGCATTGAAAGCATCCTTAACAATACCATCACTGTTTAGTATGGGGGCTGAAACACCTCCAACTGTAAGCCTCTAAGGTGAGTTGTAAGGGCAGCAGAGAAAATCATTGGTTCCTCTCTTGCACCTCTGGCAGACCTACATGAATCACGCTGCATCAGTAGAGCCAGGAAAATATCCAATGATCCTTCACATCCTGCAAATGTTATGTTCTCCTGCCTCTCCTCTGGTAGAAGATACAGAAGTATGCACTGTAGGACATATAGACTTAACAACAGTTTCTTTCCTCTCTCCATCAGACTACTGAACTCTTGTGAAAAATGAACTAGGAGACTGTCAATGCATTCTTCAACTCCTACCTCATAGTCATGCTATGTATCTGACTGCACAGATCCTTAAAGATCCAGGCTTTGTTGCACTATAAGTATTAAGCATTTTCATGTGCAATAGCTAACTGATGTGTATATTTAATGTTGGTCCACACCTTACATTACTGTAGGACTCTATGAAGTGCAATATAAGTGACACTGTGCAATATTCATGCTGATTATTCCATATGCTGCTTAGTTCTTATGTTATAGCAATGTCATCCACACGTTGTTACTCAGTTCTATTTATATGTAAAGTGTGTCTGGTCATTAAATTATTATTTTATTCTATTTTTTTTTACTTTTATTTTTATTATGTTATTTTATTATTATTATTATTATTATTATTATTATTATTATTATTATTATTATTATTATTATTATTATTATTATTATTCTCTGTATGTATGTTTTTGCACTGGGAATGAAGCATCACAATTTTATTCAGCTACTCTGTGGTGTAGTTCTGAATGCAATAAAGTTTTCTTTGACTTTGACTTGACTTAATTGACATTGTTCTTGTTTAAAAAAAACATGTTTGTTGAATTAAGCTGAATCCTTATAACATCTAACAGTCCAAGAATGGAAGATTACAGAACTTGACCAGACTTGTACCACACCAAAAGCTTCCCATGGTAAGGGAAACGAACCCCTTGCAAGGGCTATGAAAGTAAAAGGGCAACCAATGTGGCTTCTTCAGCACCAGCATAATGTGATGGTAATGAGATATCTCAGTAATTAGCCACCTGCAGAAGTCTGTACTAGCTGCAGAGACTCAAGAACTGAGACTGAAGGTGCCAGGTGCAGTACAATACAGCAGTCCAGCTTACAGGAGAAGAAAGCAAGCTAGCAGTAAAGGAAGATGATACATAATTAGGGAGATATGACACAATCAGCAATGTGTATGGTCAATGGTATTGAGGTATGCATGGTTTAAACTAGCATCTCATTGCAGCACACAATGGTAATCCGTCATTGCAGCTTTGCAATATTCTATCATGAAAAGAAGATGGTCGCCAGTGATAAATTTACTTGGTGATATCGGTGTTTCAAATATATGTAGACCTACATAATTGTACCAACTGGTGTAAATGTAAGATTTTTAACATGCTATATAAACTGTGATTTTATAGCATATACACATTTTTTCAGGGAGATTGCAACAAATGCATCATGTGCCCATTTGCATGCTGGTATTCACGATATACATAAAACCACAAGTTTATTTAATAGATGAAATGAAAGATTAGCTCACTTAACTTTGCACAGTTTACTTCACAAGTATTTACACAATTTACAATACCTTATATTGCAAAGTTCACATTCCTTACATGAAACCCTACCAGTTTTACTTCATAGGTTCATAGATTCATAGATAGGTACTAGGCTATTGGTCCGAGGGCCTACATAAGCCTAGCCAACAAGGTTCTCTGGCTTACGCCACCCACAAAAGTTATTTTCCTATGCCACTGTCAAGCAGAGACACAGAAGTGATCCCCGGGGTATATTTCCTATTTCCCATCCACTCATCAAGATTTTTCTTGAAGAGTGCTAATGAAGAACTTGGCTTGACATAGATGGATAGCCTGTTCCAGAGTATGGGAAGTCTCTGGGACAGGAATCTATCCCTCCAGCATGTCCTGTTTATTGTGGTGTCAAGGTTTAGGTCCCTAGAGTATGTAGCTCGGAGGGGCTGGGATTTCTTTAGGTGTAACATGCCCAACAGCTTTGGGTTTGACATAGCTTTATATGTTAGGCAGAGATCACCGCAGAGTAGGTGATATGCTACAGAGTAAAGCTGGAGGTTTTTGAGACGGTCAGTGTGGGGCATCTGTTTGAAGCCAGTAATCCCCTTTGTGAGGTACTTCTATGGCCTTTCCAGCTGCTGCAAATGTCTTGTGAGGTACATTTCAAAAGGGGCGCTGTACTCTATAATGGGTCTAATGAGTGTTGAGTAGAAGGGAACAATTACCTCTTTTTTCCTGGATGAGAACCCTTTTATGATGAGGTGTAACACATAGAAGGACTTCCTGACTATTGTGGCGATGTGACTATCAAAGGATAGACTACTGTCCATCTGGGTCCCAAGGTTTCTTATCACAAATTTGGTGTTAAGTAGACTGCTGTCTATGTAGTAGTTCATGGGTACAGAGTTTTTACCAAAGGCATTGAGCTTGAGGCCACACTGTAATTTTTGATTCACTGTATAGTTTTTCAGATCTCTGCAGAAAGTGTTTTGTCCCACCTCCCCCTATTTTCTGCTGTATTTTAAGTTGGTGTAACTGTTTTTTACAGCTTGTGTCATCTGACTATTTGAAGGATTACTTGCATAATAATAGACCCTGTTAGTTAGCAGCCTGCATATCATTGCTGGAACGTGTCTAACAGAGCTCTTTTCAAACTATCTGGAAATATACAGAGCTAAGTATATTTTTTGGTTATTCAGAATTGTGTACTGTAAATTGTTGCTGGACTAATTTTATTCAGAGTTGTGCACTGTTATTTTTGATTCACTGTATAGTTTTTCACATCTCTGCTGAAAGTGTTTTGTTCCACCTCCCCCTATTTTCTGCTGTATCTTAAGTTGGTGTAACTGATTTATACAGCTTGTGTCATCTGACTATCTGAAGGATTACTTGCATAATAATAGACCCTGTTAGTTAACAGCTTGCATATCATTGCTGGAACGTGTCTAACAGAGCTCTTTTCAAACTATCTGGAAGTATATAGAGCTAAATATTTTTTTTTGGTTCTTTAGAATTGTGTGCTGTAAATTGATGCTAGACTAATTTTATTCAGAGTTGTGCACTGCTATTTTTGATTCACTGTATAGTTTTTCAGATCTCTGCTGAAAGTGATTTGTCGTACCCACCATCCCTATTTTTGGTTTGTTGTTTAAATTTGGTGGCTTTTGCAGTTGCCTGTCACACTGTAGATTTGATCTGGGACAATCCCCTCCAGTCCCATCTCTTTCCACATTCTACATAATACACTCCTTCTGCACTTGTTTTTAGTCATTTTTAATTTAATTACATTTTTTTAAACTGTGTTTGGTCTAATATTGCTACATACTCAATTGTGCTAGCTTGCACTGCATTTGAATAGTTTTTACTGCTGCTTTAGCTACTTTTCTGTAAAGAAAAATAATAACTGTAAGACTGTTTCCTACCTTTCCTGTAACTAGTGTAGTCCAGATACAGATTTGCTGCATCCAGGACTCTGTGTAAGCTTCTGAGCCCCCTAAGCCTTTCTGTGTTGGAGGGAAGCCTTCTAGCTTGTCAGTGAGAGTGGTAAGCACTAGGTAACCTGTCTACCACATAAGGGGTGTTTCTGACCCAGAAATTGTAGTTATTGGCCATCTGGGCAATCTTTTCCATCTCTCTCAACTTTCTGATTTGAAAGCCCACATTTCACTTGTTTCTTTCCTGTAACTAGTCCAGTGCAGATACAGATTCTTAGTTTTAGCACTTGAATTGGCTTATTTGTGTTCAGCATTTGTTCAGAACTTGTTGTAAGCACTAAATAAGCTACTAATTACTGTAGCACTAAACCTTCCTCATTACCTAGAGGAAAACAGTTTTTGCACTTACTTTCCTCACTTGCTTAGAGAAAAAACAGCTCTTGTACTCACTTTTCTCACTTATTTAGAGGAAAATATATTTTTATTCAGGCATGTCCAAGGGTCAGCTCCCAGTGTTCTCTCTTGTCTATCTGATGAATCTGGGCATCATGGGGCAATGTAGAAATTGCTTCATATACACAGACAACCCTCTCCTCCAACCACCCAACACTACAACCTATGAGAGATGCACTTATCTAGCCAAACTGGAGGCAAAGCTCTCTCCAACCAAGACTGAACTTGACATTCAAGAGGAGAAGGTAAACACTTGCACCACACCACACTTATCACATAGTCACACTAAATCTACAACACTAAAATCCGCACATAGAAACACAAAAACATTCACGGAGGCTCTCAATAATAATCTGCCCAAGCAACAGAGACCTCCAAAGCAGAAACACAAGCAACTTACACCCACCAACACAACCCAAATGACACATAGCCCACAGACTCAGTGTTCCACTCAACCATAGCCAATAAGGCAAAACAATGTATCCAACACACTAGTCACAGGTGACTCTATAGTCAGGCACACTGATGTCCCACTCACCAGGCTAAACAAGGAGAAGGTTACTGTCAGCTGCCTGTCGGGTGCCAGGATCCGTCACATAACCCACGCACTCCACAACAAATACAAAAATGACTCTGTCATTGTCCATGTTGGTGTGAACGACCTGAGACGTACTTCCCTGGACTACATGAAAAGAGACATGGAAGAGCGCTCTGATCTTGTAGCCCAGGCAGGTATGACCCTAGCCCTGAGTAGCATTCGGCCATTACCCAGAATGATATCGCAGTACAAGGCCAAAATGATTGACTTCAACAATTGGCTAAGCTTCTGATGTCATTCTAAGGGGATCCAGTATCTGTCTGCTTGGGATGACATGGTCGACAGACCATGATGCTTTGCCAGAGATGGCCTGCACCTGTCGCCCCTGGGATTCTGGATACTGGCTAAGGCTCTTGCCGCCCCATAGTGCCTTTTTTAGGCAAGGTTCAAATGACAAATTCACCACCATAACAGGAACAGGCAAGCAAAAACTGAGGGTAATGCTACACAGTGCTAGAAGTCTAAATCTCAAAATGCACTCACTCGAGGGACTCCTTAAAAGGGAGAATATCGATATCTGTGCAGTAACTGAGACCTGGTTCAAGGCTCCAGAGAGCACCCCTGCACTAACAGGCTATAACACATACCACACTTTTTGGCCATGTAACCTGGACCAGAACACTAAAGGTGGAGGTGTGTCCATATTCATTAAGGATATCCACACCTCCAGGCTAGTTGCTCAGCATAATGCATCTGAGGTTATTCAAGTGCAACTAACTCTGGGCAAAACTGCAATCCAAATTATAGCTTGCTATAGATCCCCCACTATGCCCCAGGATTCCCACTCCTCTTTTCTTGACGTACTGGAAAATATTAGGGTTCAACCAAACACCCTAATAATGGCGATTTCAACTCCTGCACCATTAACTGGGAAAGCTACTCGTGTACCAACTCCTTCACACAACGCTTTCTTGAATTCATAAACTCCAATGCCCTAGATCAACTTATCCACACCCCCACCAGGGGCAACAATATCCTAGACCTAGTCATTACCAACATGAGTGACTGGTGTTCCACACCTGAATTCAACTCCTCGTTGGTCTGATCCGACCATAAGCTAATCATCCTTAATATCCACATCCTGCCCACACCCTCTATTAAGGAAACCACAGTAAAAAATTTCTCTAAAGCCAACTTCATGCTTCTTAAGACAGAAGTGGTGAACTTCATGACATCTATGCAGATGGACAATACAGTTCCGACTACTGAATCCTACACAAATGCACTCTATAAGCACTTACACGAGTGCATGGACTGTGCTATCCCAAACAGAACCAAGACGCTATCCTCCAAAAAAAGGAAGCCAATCTGGTGGTCCCATGCCATAAACATACTGTACAACAGAAGGAAGAAATTATTGCAAAAGAGAGTAAAATCCCATGAGTGGAGGAGCTCACATAGGTTATGTCTCTCACAGCCTTTTCCGCAACCAAGCTCTTTATTGGGGGCTTACAGCTGCAAGCCTTGACTCGACCTTCATTCTAGCTCAACAAAAACTCTTTCATTGATCTTCATTTAGGTCACATTCACAGTAGGCCTGATTTGGCCATCGAGCTCTGGTAGCTACTAATATTCGAGCACATCTACCTGCTTTACCCTATGACAATCACTGTAGTTAAGGAACTGACTTCCTAATTTGCTGTTTTCAGGCTAAAACTTTTTAAACACTGCAAATCAGCAATTATTGTCTCATTATTCTATCTAATGCAACAATTAACTAACTAATGGTTATGAAATTATGAAAACACAAGACACATTTAAATCATGGTTTTCAGCTGTCCCTGGATTTGTAGACTGTCTCTGATTTTACTTCATAATTTTGCTGTAAAACAAAAAACATGGGAGATCCTGTGATGGCCATTTTGTGGTAAAACATATTAGAATTTGTTTGTTTCTGTCTTTTGGCTTTTCCCAGTTAGGGGTCGCCACAGCGGAACTCCAGTCCGCTAATTTATTGGCAGTAGATTTTTACGTGCTGGCTTGCCGGGCCTAATGCACAACCTTCAACGAAGGAATGCCCATTCACGCATGTCGCCACACAGAAGACGCTCTAACTGAGAATCGAATGGGCAACGTCTACCTGTGAGGCGACAATGCTACCGCAGCACCACCACCGCAGTGGTAAAACATATTAGAATATAATAGTATTATATGTATTATATATTATTATTATTATTATTATTATTATTATTATTATTATTATTATGACCATATTAGAATATATAATAGTATTATATGTATTATATATTATTATTATTGTTATTATTATTATTATTATGACTTCCACAGTGGTGCAGCGGTAGTGTTGTTGCCTCACAGCAAGAAGTTCTCCCGTTCGATTCTCGGCTGGAGTGCAGGGAGTGCCTTCTGTGTGGAGTCTGCATGTCCTCCCCATGGTTGGGTGGGTGTTCGAAAGACATGCGTAAATGGGCGTGCCTTTGTTGAAGGTTGAATGTCGTGCTGGCACCTCGGCATTCATGAAAATCTACTGCCAATCATTAGTGGAAAGGAATTCCGTTGTGGCGACCCCTAAAAGCCGAAAGACAACAACATTATTATTATATAGTATTATATTTGAAAGTTATAAATAAATAACTGGTGTCAAAATCATGGTCTGAAACTAAATGGCAAAAAATGTATTAGTGTATCTTTTGGGATGCCATCTACCCTAGGGAACTAGCACATTGACAATATGCCCCAAAGAGTTGACCCTGTTTTTGGGATTTGGGAACTTATGTGTACAGTGACATAACTTTTGACCAGCTTGTGTCTTTTGTTGTAAGCAGGTCCCTCTTTATTGCACAACTTTGAGACAAAGGAATTGTGTCATGATCTAAGGATGTCTTTGTCCATCTTTACTCAGTCATCACCAAGTACATCATTGAATATAATGCCCCCTTTGGCATATATTTGTCTAGGCACATGCAACAACTAGAATGCCAACAAAATACTCTACTAAAAAGATACAAGGCCTAAACAAGATGTTCTACATGGACAGGCACAAAGCCCTGCCACTATCCTAAGTATCCTACAGACTGCTCGGAGGTGACCTATGTCTGGCATACAAGGCATCCTCTGACCCATTACTGATGGATTTACTGCACATCAGCAAGTCAAATAACATTAGAAATACTCAGTCTAGGGATCTAAACCTCTTTTTCAACATCAACAGAAAGATTTGGATGGCAAGTATATTTCAAAGAGGATACTGCTACTGTGAAACAGACTCCCTGCCCACATGAAAAAAAAATCCATTCCTGTCCATTTTCAACTGCAACTTAGATATATGGATGAGAAACAGAAATTTTCCCCCAGGACTGCCCTCTGGACAACTAATGAATAGATTCAGCTCCTAAATACTTAACCCCATGCATGAATCCACTCAAATTATCTACAGTATGATCCCATTTATTTAATTATGGATAATATATAATTACCAACTATAGGATAGGTAAAGCCAATCTATAACCAAATGAGACAGGTTATTTTGAACACAAAAAGGGAAATCTGTTGGACTTAAAATGGCCAACAAGAGCAGTTAGCCTAGTACTTACCTATGAACCTATGAATATATAGCAAGCACCTAGAACAATTCTGATATATTTATATAGAACAAAATGCAAAGATACAAATAAAAACATAGTTTTGAAGTTTCACTGTGGAGTATTTCTTTAAAATTTCTGAATACAGACAAAGGCAGTAAATGCTCCTATGTTATGCTACCCCATCATCCTCAGATATGTAGACATAACTTTTAAATGCAGCATTGTCCCAGCAGATTTTCTGCTACCACTTTTGTTTGCTATGTGTGTAAGGCAATGTAATTATTACTTCCACCTCACAGCAAGATAATTAACCTGAGACAATAAACTTATCTTCTTTCTCTTGTATTTCAGTTGTTTCTTGTTTTTGCATTTGACATGCATCTCATGATGTGCCAGATTATACTAGCAGAAAATGCTAACAAAGCTATAGTCACAGATGTCATTGTATGACTAGTGCATGAAGCTCTCGGATGGCTGACCCTGGTATGGCTAGTGCATGAAGCTCTTGGATGGCTGACCTCGGTATGGCTAGTGCATGAAGCTCTTGGATGGCTGGCCTTGGTATGGCTAGTGCATGAAGCTCTTTGATGCCTGACTCTGGTATAGCTAATGCCTGTAGCACTTTGATGCCTGACCCTGGTATGGCTAATGCATAAAGCACTTTGAAGAGCTGACCTTGATATGGCTAATGCCTGAAGCACTTTGAAGGCTGACCCTGGTATGGCTTTGCATGAAGCTCTTTGATGGCTGACCCTGGTAATTGTAATGCCTGAATCACTGACATGGCCTGTGAAATGGCCATGTTGTTTTATTATATTAGTGATAGTTTGGGCTTCAGCAAGGTCAGTACCATCTCTACATTTAAAAAATGGTCACTGATTGGACTTGGTGACCTGTCTTGGTCTGGATGGTAGAAATTTGGTTGTGGAACTGATGTCTTGGAAAGACCATTACTTGGTTCTTTTTAAGTTGTAGCTTTCACTGTTTCCACTCACAGATATGGAACTAGTCAAAAGTAAGGATGTATGTAAGATTAATGGTAGCATTTTAGTACATATACTGAACCAACTCCTCTGTGATAATAGCTTTGAGATTCAATATTCTTTAACCATGGCCTTATAATAGGACTGTGAGCATTTATAAGGCTACATTATCCCTGTTTGTGTGCATCTGATGTCCAGTGTATGCTAGGAGTCATTGTTCTTTGTTTGTTTAGGATGAGGTGGACATTTGGACAATAGCTGGAGTGTGACAGGCAAATGATGTACCTGCTTGCAGACAAGGTTTGACTGGATGCTCTTTACTTACCATACTAGAAAGTAATGAGTAAAAAGGTCACACTGGCCAACCAATCAGTACAAACTACCAGAAAAATTTAGCTAAGCTAGAGTTTCCATTGTGTGATTCCTTAAACCTCTTGCATTACAGGCACATAGGATATATGCAAATGACCCCTTTGGGACATCAGGGCCTTCACCATTAGGGTATCAGCAAAATATCCCAACTAATACAATAGGTTTAAGGAATCACACAGTGGAAACTCTAGTCTGGCTAAATTTTTCTTGTAGTTTTTACTGATTGGTTTGTCTGTGTGACGTTAGTTTGTTAGATGGGATATTTTGCAGAGACCCTAATGGCTAAGGACATCAGATGGGTACAACAACCCTGTGTTTCTAAAGGTTAGCCAAACCGTCCACTTGTGCTGAGCTGGTGATGCGATAAGAAGGCTGAAACATGCATGTCCACAGCTATTGGGGTTTGGCTTTTTTGGCCTGAATTTGTCCATTACAGACTTTAGAAAAGAAAAAAAGTCACTGGCATTCTGAACTGCGATATATAGGTAAAACATCTGATGTCCGTAAGGGGTCATTTGCATATATCCTATGTGCCTCTAATATAAGAGGTTTAAGGAATCACGCAGTGGAAACTCTAGCTTGGCTAGATTTTTCTTGTAGTTTTTACTGACTGGGTTGTCTGTGTGACCTTTTTACTCATTGTTTTAGTTTGTTATTTGGGATTCCAAAACTCCTTCATCTTCCTCTCTTAAAACCTGGTTGCCTTGTGGTTTTGGCGTCTTTTCAGGCTTGTTGGCTGTTGGTGAAGCACCCACCAAGAGGAGAAAATGCTGAGAGAAGAAAGGAGCCACTTTTGAGATTTTAAGTATTTTTCCTCTGTTTATTTGCTAAGTTTTTCTGCATATTTTGAGCATTTTCTGGCTTGTTAAACTTGATTTCTGCATTAGTAACTGTATTTAGAGCACAACCTAAAGCTGTTTGCTGAATTTCCTGTTTGCACTTATTTTTAAAATCGTTTTTTCTCAAAACTTGCGTTTTATCTGTCTTTTGCCTAGTACTCTTGTGTGAGGTCATTTACTGCACTGTTGTAACTTGTTAATACTTGTGAACCTCTGCTATCTCTGAAAAAAACAAAAAAACAAAAAAAAATCTTGCTTTTTTCCCACTTTTCTGAGATTTAAAAAAGTTCAGTTACAGGCTTGCTGTTCTTGAACTGTTTGTAAGTTTCTGTGAGGCCATTTTTTGCTTGGGCTAAAGGGAAGTCTCTCTGTTGATCAGTGGCAGTGAAAAACATTGAGCAGCCTGCCTGCCCCTGTGGGAGTGGTTACTGACTTGAAACTGTAGTTTTATTGGCCATTTTGGGTCAATTCCAAAACTCCTTCATCTTCCTCTCTTAAAACCCTCTTTTGCGCGGTTTTGCGCATTTTTGTGCATAGCGCAACAGCAGGCAGCGCCGCCTAATTGGGTTTAAACTATTCCTGCCTCTACAAAGTCTGCTCTTCATTTTTTCCCTTAGAACTGCTCTCTCTCTCAATTTAAACACCATATTCTCATTCTAAGGCCCTTCACTGGTCCAATTAAGTAATCCTACAAGTTAGCACTATTAAACCATAAGCACTACTTACTGTTATACTCTCTACGATTACCCTGTCCCCTATTGGTCCGTCTTAAATTCAGTTTCCCTATATTACTCTAGCATGTCCAAAGGTCAGTCAATGGTTTCCTCTCCAGTCCAGCTGGTGAATCTGGGAATTTTGAGACAATGTTACAACTGTCTCATGTATATGGACAACCCTCTCCTCCTCCAAACAGGTTCAAATATATGTGAGAGATGCAACTATTTAGCCAAACTGGAGGCTGAGCTCTCTCATCTCAAAACTGGTGTAACCAGTCAGGAGGAAAAGGTAACCTCACACAACACAATTCCAGTATCACATAGTCCCACCACATCAGCGAACCAAACACATAAATACACAAAAACATACTCAGAGGCTCTAAATAAATATCTACCTAAGCAACAGAGACCTCCAAAGCAGACATCCAAGCAAACGCTACCTCAAAACAAAACACGCACAACACATGGCCCACAAAGTCAGTGTGCCAAGCAGCCACAGCCCTTAAGGCTGAATAACACACCTGATACTCTTGTAATAGGTGACTCTATTGTCAGACACACTGACGTCCCGCTCACCAGGCTGAATAAAGAGAAGGTCACGGTGAGCTGCCTGTCGGGTGCTAGGATCTGCCAGATAACGCAAGCACTCAGGTCACTCCAAAGCAAATACAAATATGACTCAGTCATTGTACATGCTGGTGTGAATGACCTGAGACGTACCGCCCTGGACTACATGAAAAGAGACATACAGGAGTTCTCTGATCATGTAGTCCAGGCTGGTATGACCCTGACCTTGAGCAGTATCTTACCCTCACCTAGAATGATGCCACAGTACAAAGACAAAATAATCGATTTTAACAATTGGCTAAAATTTTGGTGTCATTGAAAGGGGATCCAGTGTCTGTCAGCCTGGGATGACATGCTTGACAAGCCACGTTGCTTCGCTAGGGACAGCTTGCACCTGTCACCACTGGGCTTTCGGATATTGGCAAAGGCTCTTGCCACCCCCATAGTGCCTTTTTTAGGCAAGGCTCAAAAGTCAAACCCACCCCCATAGACAGCACAAGGAACAAGAAACTAAGGGTAATGCTGCTAAATGCCATAAGTCTTAACCTCAAGATGCACGCACTCAAAGCTCTCCTCAGTATGGAGAACATTGATATCTGTACAGTGACAGAAACCTGGTTCAAGGCTCCAGAGAGCACCCCAGCACTACCAGGCTATACCTCATATCATGCTTTTCAGCACCAAAACCCGGACCGAACCACAAAAGGAGGGGGAGTTTCCATATTTATCAAGGATATCCACACCTCCAGGTTAGTGGCATTGCACAAAGTATCGGAGACCATCCATGTGCAACTAACAGTGGGCAAGACTGCTTTTCAGTTTATAGCATCCTACAGACTACCCTCTCAAAGTCAGGAATCCCACTCAGCTTTCCTGAAAACATTGGAGAACATGAAGATCTCTCTGAACACCATTATATTGGGTGACTTCAACTACCCAAACATTGACTGGGAGCACTACTCAAGCCCCAGCACCTTAGCCCAAAGGTTCCTGGAAATTATAAACTCAAATGCTATGGAACAACTAGTCACCACTCCCACAAGAGGGGACAACATACTAGACCTGATCATTACCAACATGGGGACTCTATGCTCCACACCAAAAGTATATCCCTCATTGGTAAGATCAGACCATAAATTAATTTCACTGGATGTCCACATCCCGACCCCAACCCCAGCCCAGAAAACCACAGTGAAAAACTTCTCAAAAGTGAACTTCTCACTTCTCAAAACTGAAGTGGAATCCTTCAAGGCCCCAGGGCCAGTGGAAACTACGGCCCAAACTGCAGAATCCTATATAAACGCATTCTACAGACATCTCCAGGAATGCATGGATCATGCTATTCCAAAAAAAACCAAGACCCAATCATCCAAAGGCAGGCGTCCAGTCTGGTGGACCCCTGCCATAAATAAACTGTACAACAGAAGGAGGAAGCTACTACATGATAGAGCAAAATCCCTAATAGGGAAGGCATCTCTGATCAGTACTAGCAAAAAATTACGATCCCTCATAAAATCCTCCAAGGCCAGCTTCGAGAGAAAAATTGCACAAGACGCCAAAGACAATCATAAGGCTTTTTTCAGTTATGTTAGAAACCTGGGATGCAACTCCCAGACTTGTTCTGAGTTGATTCTAAATGACAAAAATACACTGAACCCACAGACATCGCCAATATCCTGGCAGACAGGTTCAGTGCAAACTTCTCCACCCCCTCCCCCCAAAAGAGCAAGTATCTATCCCAGCAGAGGGCTGCCTCCCAAACATCTCTGATGCTCAGGTGAAGGCTGCCCTCTCCAAAGCAAAAAACACTGCTTCCATGGGACCAGATGGTGTCCCAGGTTGCGTCCTACATGAATTCCAAGAGGAACTAATCCCTCAAATAAAACAGCTATACAATCTCAGCCTCACTACAGGATATGTGCCCACAGAATGGCGTACAGCAACAGTGGTCCCACTCCACAAAGGTGGAGCCTCTACGGACCCTGGAAACTATCGCCCCATAAGCCTGACTAGCTAGTCAGGACTAGTCTGCAAGGCTATGGAGAGGATCATCATGGAGCTCAGAAACAAAGACATTGGGGACCTACAGACACTAGATCCTACCCAGTTCGGCTTTGTCAAGGGCAGATCCTGCCTTTTGAACCTGGTTGACTTCTTCGAAACAGTCACCAAAGCCGTAGATGAAGGGAAGGTAGTCCACACATCCTATCTGGACCTTGCAAAGGCATTTGACACAATACCCCACTCGGGCATCATAGATAAGCTATCCAGCTTAAATATAAACCCCTATATCACAAGATGGGTCGCAAACTGGCTCAAAGACAGAACCCACAGAGTGAGAGTTGCTGGAGCCATGTCAGACTCAAAACCAGTCACAAGTGGCATCCCACAGGGTTCTGTCCTGGGACCACTCTTGTTCGGTATATACTTTTCCGAGGTACAGGCAAATGTGGGAGGACTATGGCTCACCAAGTTCGCAGACAATTGCAAACTGGGCGCCATAATCAACTCTCCAGCTGACAGAAACATCCTTCAAAAAGGTCTCACAGAGACAGATAACTGGTGCCAGTGCCATGGTTTAAAGCTAAATGCCAAAAAATGTATAGTCATACCCTTTGGCAAAAGCAATGTGCCCACAAATTACCACATAGGCGGAAACCCATTAAGTACAGAGAAAGTTATTTGGGACCTGGGGACCCAAGTTGATAGCAATCTCTCCTTTGAAAACCACATTGCCAAAGTGGTTAGAAAGACCTTCTACATAGCCCACCTCATCACGAAGGGTTTCACATCTAGATCAAGAGAGGTAATCATGCCCCTTCATTCATCCCTCATCAGGCCCATCATAGAATACAATGCCCCTTTTGGGATGTACCTTACCCGATACCTGCAGCAATTAGAAAGACCCCAAAAGTATCTCACCAAGAGGATCAAGGGTCTCAAACAGATGCCATATGCTGCTCGGTTAAAAAAAACTCCTGCTCTACTCAGTTGCATACCGCCTACTTCGAGGCGATCTATGCCTGACATACAAAGCTATGTCAAATCCAGAATTAATGGACATGCTCCACCTCAGTAAATCTAAATCCCTTAGAGCCACACGCTCGAGGGACTTGAACCTCAGCACAGAAATAAATAGAACTTGCTGGAGGGACAGGTTCATAACCCAGAGGCTCCCTTCACTCTGGAATAGAATTCCAGTTCATGTGAGGCAGAGCACCTCACTGAATCTCTTCAAGAAGAATCTCGATAGGTGGATGGGGGATCGTAGGTTTGTCCCAGGGATTACTCCCGTGTCACTATTAGATAGAGGCACAGTAAACTAAACCTTAAAAAGGGCACAGTATACTCAAATCAAGGGGTGGCGTAAGCCATACAGAATCGGACTAGGCTTATAATTGCCTCAGGGCAGATAGCCTAGTATGAACCTATGAACCTATATTTTGCAGACACCTTAATGCTTAAGGACAACAGATGGGTACGACAACCCTGTGTCTCTAAAGGTTAGCCTAACAGTCCATTTATGCTGTGCTAATGATGCTATAAGAAGGCTGAAACATGCATGCCCACCAAACACTCAATGTCCTTAAGGGGTCAATTGTATATATCCTATGTGTCTCTAATGCAAGAGGTTTAAGAAATCTCACACTGGAAACACTAGCTTTGCTAGATTTTTCTTGTAGTTTATACTAGACAGTACTCTTACATAAGAATGTAATATATTTGTCTATTTAGATTTCTGCATCAGATTGTCTGACTGTGCTATTTTGTAATGGTGAGAGTGATATGCAGCTCATACTCTCTTACCATTCATAGAGTTCATTCGCCTTCTCAATGTGAGGGAGATGAACATGCTTTTGCAGATAAGCTTGCCAAGTGCAGGCCGTCCCTTTCTCAAAGTGTACCAAAGAAGCATTGGATAGGGTCTGGTACTGAGGATCCTGAGGTTTTTTTTTTTGTTCTTTGCAGGAGTTTAGTTCATAAACTTGGTTTCATTCTTACTGTTACTCACTGTGAGTTGGATCCTGGTCCAAACAAGCCTGTTAAATTATGCCTGGAGCTACTGGAGCCAGTAATTCTCCATATTGTTTTGCTCTCTAAGAGAGGAGATTTGCCCATCTGTTCATAAAGATCCACTGCTTATCCCTGTTATAAAAAAGCCACATTCGAATATGAACTTAATTTCACAGGTATGGCTATTCAGAACTTAGCACATATGAAAACGCATTGTCTTTTACTCATGTCAGTCTGAATTTCGATAAATATGGCTAGAGATAAAACATTTGTATTCTGTTTTTATCCTCCTTTATCACTTAGCAGCATTTGTCATGATGAATAATGATACCTTGATTGAGCTTTGTGAGTCTACTGTATTTTACTTTTTCCGTACTTAACTAGTTCACCTCTTCTGCTTCGCATAGATGGAGGTGTCTAGGCTACATTCATTTGACAGTCTGCCTGTGGCATGTGATAAAACAGAGGGATTGATGTTGGCAGTACTGTTATTCAGTGTTTGTGAGTGTGTGTGTGTGTGTGTGTGTGTGTGTGTGTGTGTGTGTGTATATACATACATATATACAGATAGAAAGATAGAAATATATAGATACATATGTGTCTGTAGATATACACACACACACACACACACACACACACACACACACATATATATATAGTATATACAGTCTATATGTATATATAGATTGATATATATATAGATTGATATATATATATATATATATATATATATATATATATATATATATATATATATATATATATACATAGGGTCCATTCATTTGATTGGTAGTTCACTTTATTAACAAAGAAAAGGGGTGTTTCATTTTATCTAAAATTTATTTAATTGACACTACATTGCATCGAAGCACATTTCATTAAAAAGTGCGACATGACATGCTGGAGTAGATTTGGAGAATAGGAACTGCAATGCAAATTAGTATTGATCAGTAGACGTTTATGAATGTACACCAGTGGGTGAGTCCATGTTTGTGAGGAGGGTTCTTTTTTCTCCACAAATGTGCAGCCATGGAATTAGTATATTTATCTTAGGGGGTATGGGGGAAGCAAAGACCTCCACATGAGGGTGCAGGGGGGCTTGCCCACTGCAAAAAAAAGCTTTTGGAGGTATATTTATTGTGTATGAAATTAAATTTTTAATGAAATGTGGTTCAATGAAATGTAGAGTTGATGAAATGATGCAGTGTTTTCCTTGTTGAGAAAGTGAACTGGTAATGAAGTGTAATAGAATCACACACACTCACACACACACACACACACACACACACACACACACACACACACACACACACACACACACACACACACGCATACTTCCTCTTAGGTAAATTATTTAAAAATTAAGATCGAGGCACTTCTGATGCATGATGTTACACATTCGTCGTACCTTCCTCTCCTTGCCCCCTATGGTATAAAGAATGGAATTTGTGTCCTTATTTTGGGTATGGCTCAAAATGATTGATACTTATAGCCTAACTGTCAGCTGTCATCAAGCAGCCATATTTTAGTATGAAGAATAATCAGACCTAGCAAAAGAGATCCTCGTACTGAATCTTTTTGTTTGAGAGATTGTAATGCTCTCTGTAGCTTGGGATATCTGATGGGAGCTGAACATAGCTGCAGGGGATGTACAATTGTAGTACAAGGTTACTGACATGAAAATCCCAGTTGTATTACCTCATACCTCTGCTGCGTGACCTGCACTGCCAACCAGTCTCTTCTTAGTCTGTATTTAAAATCAATAATTTAACCTTTCAAACCCTAACTGAGCTGGGTCTCGGTTTTTTGAAAAAGTTTCCATACTTTATATCCTGGAAGGTCAATTAAGTCATAAGATGAGAGACTTCTAGCTGTTCCAAATGCCAAGTTAAAAAAATTCTAGCAACTTGCATTTTGTATCTTTCCTTAGCTGGAATCAGTTACCTTCCATGATGCAGGCATAAGACTCTGAATGATCCTTCAGGAGGTACCTGAAAATCATATGTTTACCAGAGTTTATTTACATGACATGAAAGGAACAATTTTTAGTTGCAGTTAACTATTTTAGTTATTATTAGTACTTTGTCCTTTTTAACTATTTTAATCTGCATGTTATTATTTATTATTATTATTATTATTATTTTGCTGCGGTGGTGGTGCTGCAGTAGCATTGTCGCCTCACAGTAAGACGCTGTTCGGTTCGATTCTCAGCTAGAGCGTCTTCTGTGTGGAGACATGCATGAATGGGCGTACCTTCGTTGAAGGTTGTACGTCAGGGCTGGCAACTTGGCATGTAAAAATCTATCTGCCAATCATTAGCGGACCAGAGTTCCACTGTGGCAACCCCTAACCGGGAAAAGCCAAAAGACGCAGCAACAACACAACATTATTATTATTATTTTGTTGTTTTACTGTGTTTAACAGTATAAATATTTTAATATTTTTTGGTTCTTATTAGTTTTTATTATATATAGTATCTTATAGTCTGATCTACCAGTACTGAACATTCTGTGATGAACTGTTAATGGCTCATAAGTGTTGGCAGAGAATTCTATTAGGTTACTCTTTGTCCTCCATGCTCAAATCCTAAGGAAATCACAGCCTTAAACACTTTGAGTCAGCCTCTCAGAGGACATCTTTAGGAGATTCCTAAAGTTAAGCCTTGTTCACAGGATTTAAGACCATCTTTGATCTTGAATTTTATTACTGTTTTGCCAGATATTATTTATGTATTAATTTATTTTATTTACTTTTGTTTACCATTCAGATAAACAAACTAGGCCATACCTATAGTTTCTTATGCATCTTGTCCATACAAAAACAATTCTGTTTACTCTGAAACAAGAAAATGATAATAAGAAAGGCGATTATAATGTAAAAAGTACATTTATAATTTAGGCAATGGAGAATGTTAAAAACACATGAAAACAATACATATTTAAATTAATAATGATAACAAATTTCATTTTATTTTACTTTCATTTTGCTAATGAGCTTTGGCCACTGCACATGGCACATTTTCATTGGAGGCGCAGGGCAAAAATCTCCCAGCACTATACATTATGTAACATGCAATTTACATAAGAAGATATACAAGTAGCACAAATATACCTATACATATACTATACACAGACAAACACAAAGACAGATAGATAGATAGATAGATAGATAGATAGATAGATAGATAGATAGATAGATAGATAGATAGATAGCAATATATTATTATAATGTATTAACCTACTAGTAGATGAAGATGGAACTCTTGAGCTTCAGTTGCTCAAGGTTAAACCTGCCAATGAGCAGAGTTCCTCCATAGGAAATCACTGTTGGTGAATTCTGTCAACAGTTAGGCCCTTTATGGGGGAATTTTTGTCTTTTTTTTTTGATTGGTGCAACCATGAAGTTGCTATATAAAAGTTGAGGGTATAAGGGCCTTACTCTCACACTGGAGGGTTTAAGGAAGCTTGCCCCAGTACAGTTCAGGGATTCCTATCCTCAGTGTATTCAATTATGTCCACTCATAGTGGAAACATTATAAAGATAAAACCAGCTATATAAGCATCATTCATAAACAATATCAGGAATATACTTCTCTTGGGTTCATGGCAGTTCACTGAGTGCTACTTCACTTTGTGCCAGAACACCGAAATGAGAAAGTCTGCTACCCAAATAGCTGAACTTAACAAAAATGACAAAAACAAGTGATTATGCAGGGGCCAAGCCCCTGACCACCACTCCGCTGACATGAAATGCTATGCCTTGTACACCATCATGGCTTTACATATGCAAGCTATAAAGCTGGTCAGCCTTAGGGTTAAAATTCCTTCCTGCAAAGTTCACAAATATTGTGAATTGTACTCAAAAATAAATTTCTATCAACAAAAGGAAAGGTTCTTCTTGTCATATATATTAATCTATTGACAATCTGAATGCATTTTTAGCTTATTGAATATGCTGAGCTATGAGTGGTATTCATAATCATTAAGTGAACGTGTAAAGGCTATCCACACTATCTGCACATTTCTGTAACAAAAGCTTGATTTGCAGAGACCATTTATGCTAATGCACAAATAGGCATAAACATATGAAGTTATAAAGGTATGCAAATGAGAAATAATGCAAAACAACATATGCTAATGAGTACTTCTCCTGCCTATTTGGGATTCACAGTCAGAATTTCACGAGTTCCCATGCCATCTGCAGATTCATTATAAAAGGTGGAATTCTGCTGTTTCTATCTACTTTCCAATCTGTGATGATGCTGTCATGTTCATCTTGCCTTGCTCTTTCCCTGTATGAGCTGCTTGTCTTGGCTAAGACAAAACCATTTGTGCCCAGTGGCACTCACTGGTCAAAAAAGCAGAGATATAGGTACAGAATAACTCACTATAATTTTGGCAATCAGGAGGTGCTTGATAGGTTCAAAGTGCACAGGGATATTGTAAGGGTCTTAGTGAGTATGTATGGCCCCCAGAGGAGCAAAGGGATGTGCATGGCCTTCCTATCCCTGTGTATACTAAGGTATGTATAACCCTTACTATACTTGCCACAGAGACCTTCCAGAGATAGACTGTAGACACTTTGGATATCTCACAGGCTTCTGCCTTGTGGATACTTTGGCAGTTCCTAGATGTACTCTTGGCACATATGAATCACTACATCTATTTCTGTGTGTCACCTCAGGACTGAGACCAGACTATGGGCGTCTTTTATGGGGTGGCATGTTTCCGAGATACTTGGTACTTGATCAATTGCACCCATGTTGCAATTAGGGGCCCATCTGGTCCATGGGGGTAGAGCGGTGCTGGAATAGGAAGGGTTACCATTCCATCAATTTCCAGGTAGTGCATGGAGCATGTCAGTGCATCACCAGTGTGTCTGAACATCATCCTGGCAGTGCTCACGATGCCCATATCTAGCACACTAGCTAACCCTACCACTTCTTCCTACATGATAGGATGCACAGGCAAGTGGATAAATATTTTCATTTTTTATTTTATTTTATTTAAGTAGTTATTCATGGTAAAATGTATTGTTGAATACTAATTCATTTTTTTCTTTGTTTTGTCCACCGCCCTTTCTATCTCTCTCACGCTATCTCTCTTGTTTTTGTCTTTCAGGTGAAGCTAGACATCCTGGCTCATGACACTAATGAAAAATTCAAGTGAAGCTGGCAAAGACAGTTACAACCTCTGCCAGACCTGTATTTTCAAAGTGAGGGTCTTTGACCTCTTGAAGAGTTTATTGGTAAGTGGATGAGTGTGTGTGTGTGTGTGTGAGGGGGGGGTGGCATTCAGTGCGACCCAGCTATGGCATGCAGGATGTTTACTACACTTTGCATTCTAAACAACATAATCATGGACCAGTCCAGTGGTGAAATGACCTCTACTGTCACTGCAGCTCTCAGTTCTACTCCAAATATGAGTAATGATGACCATCTGACAGAAATAGTAAGGGGCCCCATGCAGCAAGTTTGTGCACAGCATATGGCTGTACCGGTAAAGAGGTAACAAGTAGTCCAGAATTATGAGAAAACTAAATACATTTTTATGGTTTATATTTAAATTTATTTATTTCATTTTAATTGCTAATTGATTGTACTAATTATGTAATTGGTTTATGAATGAGTGTATTTAAAGGAGTGGTTTTGTGGTGATGTTATTCCTTTTTTCTGAATAAGTCTTATCTGAAGAAAAGTGAAGAAATAAAGTGTTTACGCTTAAAGATTTATCTTGGTTTCCTTGGTTTCAACTCCAGTTCATGGTTATATTTTTATTTTGTTGTTTTTTACCACATACATAATTTTTTTCTTGTTTTTACTATGGACAACTGCATTCAGGTTAGTGTTTTCTCTGTTTTAAAAAGGAGTATAATCAATGCATGCAGTGATATCTCCGAGCTATGCTGTATAGTGCATGGATTTCTGTTACTGCTCATCAGACATTCCCTCTCATCTTTAAATATTTTTTTATTTTGTTTTATTTCTGAACAGGTACTCATATTGTTTGTAAAAGTCATGCCTGAGTGCTCACTGACTTATGTTCAGTGATGTTGTACATCATAATATAAGGAGTAATCAGATTTTAACTGGTTTGCTTAATACATTCTACTGAGGGGGTGTACTAAATATGCATGTACTGAATTTTCTGAAGTGGTAAATTTAAGGAAAAGGGTTATTTCAATATTTAACATAAGCTCATACCTTGCAAATGAATGCAACTTTATCACATTTTTTTATAGTACACAATTTTAACTCAGTTTCATACATCTCAACCTAAAAATAGGGCCAGATTTTAAATATTGCTCTTAGGAATTTGATAGCAGAACAGGTTTTGCATTAGCATGCATTTTCTGAAGGATATAAAGCCTGAAACTCACACGCCTATCATGATGTAATGAATTTGATCCTTGGTGATTTGCCAGAAAAACACAAAGTTTATAAGGAACACACCAAACATATGAAGCAAAACATCTAGGCATTTTGTGAAAATGTTGATAGTTGAAAGGTAAGCTCAGTTTTAACTACTGCATATTTCAACTGAGTTAATTTTCTCTGTTAAGGTACTACACATTAGATTATTTCATTTTGTCACACGCAATAATTTGTGTCCTCAGAGACAAAAAAAATCATAATTTGCTCAGTGGCGAGGGTGCAGCAGCTGCAGTGCATAGTTTATATGGCAGGACACTCATTTTATCCTTTAATTTTCTTCTTAATGTTTATCTGAAAATGTGTATTGCTACTTTTAATTTGTAGGCAACTACCAGCTGTAGGAATGGTTACACATAGAGCTTTAATGGTGTTAATCACTGCAAACTTATGCTATGACTTACAGCTTTCTTTCTACATTTTCATGAGATATAAAGTAATACATTTCTGGAATTAAATGCATGTGGTTGAAATGTGTCCTAAATGTACACATTTTTTTCATTTTTTTTTGCATAATTTAATAATGTATTCAATTTATATTAAACATTGATGGTCATGTGATGGTCAAAGTTTAAGTTAACAGAAATGTCACACTTGCATTATTTATTTTATTTATTTATTTATTTAAGTTTGATGACTGAGGAAGTCCACTGGGCCATAATGAGCCCGTTTTCAGTGGAGGCCCGGGGGAAAAAACTCCAAGAATTACAGTTACAATGATTAAATGTTGCAAAAACACACAATAATATGTACAGAAGGTTTAAAATACAACATATTTACAAAGAATAAACAATTGGTCATGACATCATAGAGTACATATAGACAATGGCTGCTAGACCTTAGGAGCTAGGTAGGGTGTTCATTTATAGGAAACCTAGACATTTTGTCAGAGATCTTAGCAAAGACATTTGTAAAACATACAGCTGCTAGAAGCAGCAGTTGTGATTTAATAAGAGTAGATTTCAGTGGAAAGTAATAAGAGGGGTGGTTTATAGGGGTTTATGTTGGAGCATGACATGGGCATTCCCATTTTGATGATAGATGAGAGAAAAGCTGTGATTTGAATTTCATATAGTTAGGTAGGTTGCATAAGTGAGGGGGGGGGAGTTCCATTGTTAAGCTAAGGAAAAAGACATTAGTAGTTGGCCGAGTGGTCATGATGGTTTGTAGACCTGGAGGAGATTTTGGTTTAAGGATCTCAGTGACCGGTTGGGTATGTAGGTTTTTAAGGAAGTGGGGAGAGGTGGGAAGTCTGCAGGTTTAAAGATTAGCTTGTGGGCAATGACGAGTTGTAGGTAACTGAGATAGCTGGGTAGTTTGTGCCAGTTGAGGGTGAGGAGGGAGTGACAGTGGTGGGATGAGTTCTTTGAATTGGTTGCAGATTTGCAGATTTTGTGGTAGCAGCATTCAAGTTTGGATCGTAGGCCAAGGTGGATATTGGTAAACAGAGGAGCACCATACATATGGGAGGGGAGCAGGAAGGTGGATGCAAGGATTTGATGGGTAGAGGGGGTGAGAAAGTGGTGGTATCTATAGAGGATACCTAAATTTTGGTGGGTTTTTTAATTGCAGAGAGGTTGTGAGTATCTAACTTTAGTTCATCATCAATGATGATGCCAAGAAGAACAATTTCAAGGGTGGAGTTGTTTAGGCTCTGTATGGTGAAGGAGGTTTTGTCAAGAAAGGAGTTTTTGGTAGGTGTAAAAATCAGTAGTTTAGTTTTGTTTGCATTTAGAGCTAGATGGTTGGACTTCATCCAGGATTCAGTTGTTGAGAAGGCTAATTGCATTTTTGCTAGGAGACGAGAGGGGGAGAGAGCAGAGCAGATTATAGTTGAATTGTCTGCATATTGGATGATAGATGAGTCTGGGATGGAGTGGTGAAAGGTGTTAATGAATAAGGTAAAGAGTAGAGGGCCAAGAATGGAGCCTTGAGGGACTCCTGTGTATGTGGGTAGAAAGGGGGAGGTTGAGGTTTTCCATTGCGCAGCTTGTTGGCGGTTGATAGGTAGTTGGAAAACCAGGCAATGATTGAGGGAGAGAGATGTAGGGTAGAGAGCTGGGATATGAGTAGGGTGTGGGACATGGTGTCAAAGGCCTTTGACAGATCTGGGAATAGTGCAGATATGAACTTGCCTGAATCACATTCCAGGTTGATGGTTTCTAGAAAGGAAAGCAGGGCAGTCAGGATACTGTGGCCAGGGTGGAAGCCATGTTGGGTAGGGAAAAAAAGACGGTTTTGGGTTAGGTGTGTCATGAGTTGTGCTTGGATGGTTTTCTCTAGTATTTTAGAGATGGGTGAAAGGATGGTGATAGTCCTGAAATTGGTGGTGTCTGTGTTTTTGCCACCTTTGTAGAGAGGGATGATGTAAGTGTGATGCCAGGTAGAGGGGAAGTACGATTCTTGTATGGAGAAGGGAATAGGTGTTGCTATCTGCTGATTGTTTGAGGAATGAGGATGGAAGATTGTCAGGTGCATTGCGGCAGGGTTTGAGTTTGAGGGGAAATCTTTTTATCATGCTTGTGGGAATGGGCGTGAGGCAGAAAGGTAAAGAGGGAGGTTTTTGTGGTCCTGGTTGGTGTCGGGGGCGCTGGGGATGGATGCTATGAGTGGGAAGGAGGAAGATAGTTGGGCAATGCAGTCAGTAAAAAAAAGTTGAACTGGTTGGCTGTATCAAGGTTGGGGCTTGGGCAGGAGCAGTCTTTATTACCAGGGTGCAGAATGGATGAGATTGAGTCCCAGAATTTCTTGGGATTTGATGAGTGTAAGGACTATAGTTTGGAGTAATGTGCTTTGCGGTCTTTATTTATTAGTGCTTTTGTAGAGTTTTGAAGCTGTTTAAACTCTAAAAGGGAGTTAGGATTTTTTTTGTTTTTGATATTGTTTCCATTTTTTTCTCTCTTAGCCGCATGGCTAGTTTAGTTTCATTGGATAACCATGGGCAGGGATTGGTTTTGACTCGTTTGGTTCTTGGCGGGGGGGCTTGTTGGTTGATGAGTGTTAGGAATGAGTGGTTAAAATAGGATACAACATCATCTAGAGGTAGAGTTTTCAGAGGGGACCAGTCAGTATGCCTTAGGCATTCTGAGAAAGTTAGGGGGTTGAAAGAGGAGAGGTTGCGGGTTTGGATATAGAGGTGTTGTTTTTGTAGAGGAGATGGGAGGCAGTTGGCAAAAGAAGGTAAGTGATCACTCTGAGGGTCAGGTATGGTTCCAGCTTCGGTGATAAGATTTGGGTAAGTAGTAAGAATCCAGTCAATGATGGTTCCAGAGATACCATCTTTATTTGTTCTGGTTGGAGAGTGGATTAGTTGGGAGAAGTTGTATAGGTTTATTGTATGGGATGGGGCTTTGGAGTTAATATTGGTTCAGTTGATGTTGGTATCCCAGAGAATATAGGTTTAATTTTTTTATGTTGGAGGAAAACCAGGAAAGGATGATTTCAATAGTATTGATGTTATCACCAGGGGGAATATAGAGGGCGGTGACACAAACTGATTTGTGGTTATTTATTTTTAGTAAACCTATAATAATTTCAGCATTGGCAAAGGTTGGAACTTTATTACTGTAGGGAGATATGGAATGGCAGGAGGGGTAGATTATGGCTACCCCACCTCCTTTTTGTGGGTTCTGTCATTTGGCTGATCATTTGGCAACCTGGTGGTAATATTTTGTTGTCTTTTATGAAGGATTTGAGCCAGGTTTCAGAAATGGTGGTTATGTCAGGGTGGTTATATGAGAGCCAGGCATGGAGGTTTGGGATTTTATTTCTAAGGCTTTGTGCATTAAAAGTAGTGAGGTGAATGAATTTAGGTTTTGTGGGTTGAGTGGAGGGTATAGTGTTGTTACTGTTAGAGTTGGGTCTGGGGTTAGGATGAATGTCGGCAGCCAGAGACAAAGAGATATGGTGGTAGAGTAAAGTGAGGTAGTGTAGGGGATGGATAGCAGGTGTTTTGTGAGATAAATGATTTTTTGGCAAGTTATTTAAGGATTGAGTGGGGGGGTGTGGAGGGGAGAAGTTTAGGTTTGAATAGATGGATTTGGTTGGTGGTGAAGAGTTCATGAGAGATGAATGAGTAGGAGGGGAATGAGGATGATGATGAGAAGTAGTAGAGTGTGTATGAGGGATATGTTAAGGGTTAGGAAATTGTGTGAGATAGCAAAGAGAGGAGAGGGAGATTAGAAGGGCAAATAAGGTACAGGGGAGTGTTGATATGCAAAGCATTGTGGGAGCAGATGGTAGAGGGTAAGTACAATGATAGTGTTTATGGGTGGGTGGCTGAGGATTAGACTAATTGTTAATTGTGATTGGTGTAGAGTGGGGTAGGGAGGAGTTACAGGATGTATAAATGTACATGTAGTGGGGGCGGTTGGGAATTGGGGGCAGGATAGGGGAGCGGAGTGAGCCCACAGGGTAAATGGAGCAGGTAGAGCTAAGAAGGAGTGAAAGCCTACAGAGAGAAAAATGTATTAGTGACAGGGCTCAGATATGGAGAAGGGGGCCATTGCTACGGAGTAAGTTCTGTATAATTTAGCCAAGTTTTTCTTTTAGTATATTGTTTTAGGCCAAGACATCAGTGGGTAAATTTGTGGTTCTGAGATGGGGAGGAGAAGCAAAATTACAAATACATAAAATTGTGGAGATTGGGAAAGTTCATACTGTGCGAACATATGCTAAGGTGTATGCTGCCACCTAGTGGTGAAAGGAGATGGCAAGCAGAAAGGATAATGAGGATATGTCCTTGACTTTTAATTTAAACCTAAGTTAGTTTTAGGGGAAAGAAGAGTAAAATAAAACAACTAGAGAGGAAAGAGTGGCAAACAGGCTATGGTAGGCTGCTATCACACATGTGGGAGGTATAATTACAGTTCAAAGAATTAACTAGCAAACAAATTGAACAGTTTAAGCTACATACACTGAGACTTCCTTACTTAGGGGAATATCCACACTGTAGGGAGTGTTGAGTGGTGCCTGGGGAGCAGGCAGTTTGAGGGCATTTTCTTTGTTTTAGAAGGGAGGTGTTCCTTGGCTTATTTTGTTTTAAATGCAGGGAGGGAGCACCCAAGGTAACAGGCTGTAAAAGACTAGAGAAAGACAAAAACAGTTTAGCAAATACATGGCATAATAGTGGAGGATCAGGTAGAAGAAAAGGGCAAAAGTAAGGACAATTTAGAGTAGAGTATTTGTACTAGTGTGTACTGAAGGTAGAGCAGGACTAGAGACAGATTAAGATGAAGGGTGTAGTAAGAGGGAGAGAAAAAAGAATCAGAGAGGTAGGAAGTATTGCAGCAGACTAATAGTACATTTGTAGGTAGAAAGTCTTGAAAACAAGTCTTTTCCCTTTTAAACCCAAGTAGATTAAAAATATCTCACAACTGTATGAGAAGGCATAGCTAAACAGTTATATTAAGTACAACACACTTTTAGCACTCCTGCGATAGCAATATACAAGTCATTATGCAAAGGCAGAAAGAGCATTAAAACGAATTCATAGTTTCAACGCACATTTAGCACACATGTGATAGCAATATACAAGTTATTCTGCACAGGCAGAAAGCAGTAAAACAAATTCAGTTTCACTTTGACATCAGATGAATGTAGTATATGATTCATTAGGCACAGGGAGCATGAATAGGTACAAACTAAAAACATTCACTGTTTCGTATTAAGCATAAGAGGCAGGCATTCAAACGCAGTACATTGAATACTATCCATGCGTTTGCTGATGTTTCATTCATAGATATATTGCAGCATCAAATGAAGAGACAAACCACTCTAAGCAGGTTTAATGTGTTGAACAGCAACAGTCACTAAGCCAAGTTGCCAAGAAAACACACAAATCAGTAAGCATATACCAGAGAATAGCCGACTGTGCCAATGCTAAGGCTAGTGGAGAGATAGGTCTCCATAAAAGCTTGCTATAAAATCAGTATTTAACATTCCATTTGCTGTAAACAGTTCAAGCAAATATAGACATTCTGGGTGTTCAACTTAACATTTCAGAGTGATTAACCTACCAGGAAGTGGAACAAGCAGCCCAACCGCAGTACCATTTCAGTGGGTAGTGAACACGCTGCTCTAGCTTTTTTAAAAATGGCGCCGCATATAGCACCAGCTAGAAATAAACTGCAGGGAGGAAGTTAGCTAAGGGGGAGGGGATAAGGAGGTGTGAGATGGTAAGACTAGAGAGGGGGAAAGGGGAGGAAGAAAAGACACAAGAACGAGTGAAAGCCTACATTGAGGAAAAACTTATCAGTGATTGGGACTCAGATATCGAGAAGGGGCTACAGCTATGGAGTAAGTTCTGTATAATTTAACCAAGTTTTTCTTTAGTATATTGTTTTAGGTCAAGAAATCAGTGGGGAAATTTGCGGTTCTGATTTAAGGGGAGGAGAAGCAAAGTTGCAAATATATAAAATAGTTATAGAGATTGGGAAAGTTCATACTGTGTGAACATATGCTAAGGTGTATGCTGCCACCTAATGATAAAAGAGATGGCAAGCAGGAAGGATAACAAGGATGCGTCTTTTACTTTTAATTTAAACCTAAGTTAGTTTTAGGGGAAGGATGAATAAAATAAAACAATTAGAGGGAAAAGAGCGGCAAACGGGCTGCGGTAGGCTATCACACACATGGGAGGTAAAATTACAGTTCAAAGAGTTAATTAGCAAACAAGTTGAACAGTTTAAGCTACATAGAGTGAGGCTTCCTTAATTAGGGGAATATCCACCAAAAACACCAAAGAACAGCAAACTGGAAGTGCACAGTTTAATAGCGTTCTGGTACTTCAGCTGTAAAGACTTCAAGGAATAACTTATAAACACTAGCACAACTTATAATATATTATATAAGTATACTGTGTTTTTTGTACTGTGACTATGGTTACCCTTTAAGGGTTTAATTGGTCTTAAATTGTGACTGATTAGTCAAATATGTCAATTATGTAAATTGTATAAAGTATTGTGCTAGTGTTTGTAAGTTATTCCATGAAGGCTTTACAGCCTAGTTACCAGAATGCTATTAAACTGTGCACTTCCAGTTTGCTGTTCTTTGGTGTTTAGAGGAATATCCACATGATTGCAAGCATTAGAGTAGGTCATGGTCAAATGTGTCATACACATCTCCTAAAGATAGGCTAGGTTATAGTGCATCTGATTTTGAAAAAGGGCTGTCATGAGAGCTGGATAGTGAGTTGGTCTGATGTTATGACCTACTTGATGGAGGTGATTCTGCTGACACTGATCTGACAGTGCTCCTGGAACAGGACCTCAAATGAGAAGTTCTGGTATGTGTAGAAAAATTGGCATGGCTTGCATGAAATCTGTTCTGTTTAGTTCCCCCCCCTAAGTAACTGCAGTTGCAAATTGAGAAGTACTTGTAGTCTCATGTGATATACGCTCACATGTCCATACTGTACCCTGTCCTCTTCCCCTTCCAAGACTGACTTCTGTTTGAGTCTAAAGTCCTAAACAGTATACAAATCAAGCTGGCCACAGATGCTTGGTGTGCCATCATACTATGCATGGTACTGTGTATGATCATGGTATTGCCCCTACTCTCTGCCATTTCCATGTAGTGTTCAGATTCCTAATGCACATCCTGGAGGACTCTGACCATTTCTAGTTGACTCTCTATAGCAGTGTTCTGAGCCCTGACAATGCCTCAGCACATTTGCTGCTGGGCAGTCGTTGCGTTATGTGTATCTTGGAGTACCTGTGAAAAATTGCTGCACCTGGTACCCATTTTGAAAAGATTTTTGTTGATAGGAATTTATTTGTGAGTACCATTCAAAATATTAGTAAACTTTGGAGTGAAGGAAATTTAATCCTAAAACTGAGTGGCCTTATAGCTTACATATCTAAAGTCATGATGGTGTACAAGGTATAGTGTTCCTTGTCAATGTTACCACTGAATTTCTACCATCATACTGAACGTATTCATCCAGCTTTGAGGATACTGTTTTACAGCTGCATTTTCACCTGTTAAAGCATGAGGCGTTACTCCAAGCTGGTCAGACAAGGAGACCAAGATAATCCTAGTGATTCATTCTTGTATAAGGTTAAATCCTGCATAAGGGTTTGGAATGGAAAACCATTGAAATTTGGCAGGAGTTGGGTGATTACAGGTTAACTCTTATATGGATCAACTGCTGTGGCCTCCAATGCTGACAGAAGAATGATGACATACAGAATATCATCAAATATAAACTTAAAATAAACTATATAAATGTTGCACAAATGAAGACATATGCTAGAAGAAATGTATGTGCAACTGCAAATATGTGTCTGTTATGTAGCTATAATGCAGAAGAAAGCATAAACATTTTCATATTCAGAAATGCATCAGCATATAAATATGGAATGTAGTATGATGACATACTTTTGTGTATAAATACAAACATATATTTATGAGAAAATAAATATATGTATACATGCGTATATATGTCTGTAAAATGCAGATGCACATTTATGAGTACACTTACAACACTTTTTTCATATATATTCATTTATATATTCCAAACAAAATATTTGCAATTGCTACATAAGTTAATGTACAGTAGGTATTACCTTAGTACTTGAATTACATACAGACAATATTTGTAAAGCAAAAAGATCATCTATTAATATAATAATTGTGTAAAGATTTCATTTCTTCAACAATATTAACTGCACATACAATATGGTTGAACTCAGTCAGGCAGCACACCCTAGCCAGAGGTGGAGGCTAGGGGAAGGAAATGGAGGTTAGAGTACAGAGTGAATGAGCAGCACATATTTTAGTGAAAGATGACTAATTGTATTACTTCTAAATACATTTTACATAATCCTCTTATATGCTAAAACATATTAAGCAGAAAATTATCAAGGCACAAATTATTCTCATAAAGTATATGTACCAGATCCATCTGTAACAGGAAATATGTTTTTTTAATGAAGGTTGAACTGGAAGGAAAAACTTAATTTCATTGTTATGTGTGTGTGTGTGTGTGTGTGTGTGTGTGTGTGTGTGTGTGTGTGTGTGTGTGTGTGTGTGTGTGTGTGTGTGTGTGTGTGTGTGCCTCTGACTAAAGAAAATTCACAATGTATTACATAAACTGCAAACCACAGTAGTTGAAAGTAGAACAAACACTGAAAGTGCCTGGTATGATTCCAGACAAGACCCCACCTCTATTCTGAGAAGTTATGCTGTGAAGAAATAAAAAAGTGTAACACACTGAAGGAAGATGCAGTTCTAGTATTTCAACTTGCATTAAAGGAAGTGTTAACACTGTATGACAATCTATGCCTTATTGTATCCATGCTTAATAAATGAACACTTATTTCAGATATCCTTTTCCACCTCCTCCAGTACAATCCTTTTAATGTTTTCCCTATGTGTTCCCCTCTTGCTATCTAATCCATTTTTCAGTCATTCCCATCTTCCCTTTTCCATTCTTTAAAGCAATTATCAGACTGCTAACATAAGGATACCCATATATAAAATATTTTAACCCCCTTTTTTTAAATATTATTAATAAAAACTGCAGTGTCTACTGCTTGCCTTAAGCCTTTCAAGTATAACTGTGCATAGCCATATTGAGTATGTATAAAATCATGCTCACTGTCAGATTTTCATGTAGTTCTTCACACTACTTAATGACTAACTTCAGCTACTTTACACTTTTGGCATGAGTAGGCAGAATTCTTAAAATATCTTTAGATTTTCTTAGTCAGCATGAATAACATACACTTACCTTATTTGCATATCAGCGTAGTGGCACTCCAAACTATGAAGGCCACCCTAAGTTTGATAAATCTCAGTTTCAGGATATAAATTGCTGTGATATGTGAATTACTTGATCACTAAAATCACCATTGCTTCAACCTGTGAATTCCTTCTATATTAGCTTGGTAAATCTAGCATCTTGGTTTTCACAAGTACTGACAAACCATAATGTTTTTTGTAGCCAAATTGTATACTCTTTGTATATTGTGTTTAAAAGCTTGTTACAGCTATTAGAGGAAGTAATAAACTGGAATTTTAGTTACTATGTTACATTTTTCCATTTCTCTGTACAAAATAAACTGGATTTTGCAAGCCTCTTTTTAACATAATACTTGTTAAACTTTATTAATATTTTCTTAATTTTGTTGAAATACAGCTTGAATTGTTTTTATTTAAACAGCAGCTTGCTTTTTCTCATTAATTCTCTTCTTGTTCAGTGTCACTGCTTTGTTGATGGTAAAATGAAACGAGGCTGCATTAATGCAAGAAATGTATCATTTCATCACTGCTTGTTAATTTTATACAGAGTGACGTAGTAGCTGATGTAGTGTGAAATGTGGGTTGTCACTTTGTATAGCATAGCCTATCACAAAATAGGAACCATGACTGCTGGTTAAAGTTTTATAAGTTTTATACAAGCTTCAATACTTAATTGCAAACCTCACTGAGCTCTTGTATTTTATAAATAGGACTTGTGTGTGCATGCGTGTGCATGTATGTGTGTGTGTGTGTGTGTGTGTGTGTGTGTGTGTGTGTGTGTGTGTGTGTGTGTGTGTGTCTGTTCAAATGAATGAAATTAATTTCCATAATAAGCATGTGACACTTAAAATACTTGCACTGAACCATGATGGTAACATGCTTACATGATACTATAGTATAGGAAAATGCAAAAAAAAAAAAAATTCCAGCATAAAATGAATTCTTTCCTATTTGCATAAAGCTTAACCTTGGTTATTGCATATAGATGGATAAGACAAAGGATATCAGAATAATGAACTAATGTAGTGTGAAGCTATGGCTGGTAAAGGACCACAGGGGTGTATTTCTCCTAGCTGCTCAAAATGAATAAAATAAAAATAAAAAAAGAGAATTATGGTTTAGTTTATGTTCAAGACATTTCTGAAATACTACTTGAATTTGTTACATTCAGAATGACAAACTATTTACTTTTAATACACAAAAAAATATATATTTTAGAAAATATACAACTGAAATTCACCTTTATTGCCACCTAAACAATTCATTTTTTTAAATTTAACACAATGGAGCAAAAAGGTATCTTGGTTCACTGACTGACCCTTAATTTAAGGGTAATAAAGTTTATTCAGAAAATGATATTTTGAGAAGCAAAAAAAAAAAAAAAAAAAAAAACCTACCCTCATAAAAAAGAGGAAATGTCCTTGCCATCTGCTATAGTAGCAGAGCAGTATAACTTTAATACTTTATTTTTTATCTTCTTTCATAGTTACACACTATACAATCCTCATGCATGGTGCACTTCTCATTTTACACCAGTAGTTCACTGCTTCCAAATGCTGTTATAGTTACTTTCAACCTCCTTCTCCATGCCTCCTTTTGACTAGTCATAGATCATCACTTCCTTCCTTTCTTTCCGTTCTTTTTCTCCCACCCCCCCCTCATTATCTTCTCCTTTATACTTCTCTGTATAATGTCTAGAAGCCTCCTGTTTAGCTCTGCCTTCTGGTATGGGCCTTTGTTTTTTAGTGTCTGACTGTTATTAGTCTTATTGTCTGCATTCCTTTTTCCCTTCAGCTCTCTCTTCCTTCCCTATACCTCATATAAAAAATTTCCCTCATTTCCATATATCATCTTCCAGATTTACAGAGAATCTGTCCAGATCTTTTGCCCACAGTACATTTCCAGAACATACATTTCATGCCTGTCTCATGTCAGGCATCTGGAGCATTTTGAGTCTGTTTCCTTACCTCATTATATAATTGTGTGTGTGTGTGTGTGTGTGTGTGTGTGTGTGTGTGTGTGTGTGTGTGTGTGTGTGTGCACGCGCATGCGAGTGTGTGTGTGTGTGTGTGTGTGTGTGCGTGTGTGTGCGTGCGTGTGTGTGTGTGTGTGTGTGTGTGTGTGTGTGTGTGTGTGTGTGTGTGTGTGCGAGTGTGTGTTTGGGTGTGTGTGTGTGTGTGTGTGTGTGTGTGTATGTGTGTGTATGAGATATCATCAGTGTAATATTCTTAATATCTTTTCTAACCTCTCATGCATCTTCTACATTTTTAATATTATTTTGAGGACTTTACACCATTTAGCTTCTCCGGTGTGCCATCCTTCTTCCTTCTCCAATTCTTTCCATATCTCTTTCTTGATGGCTTCCTCCTCTTTCCCCATTCAGGTCTTCATAAATGATTCTACCTTTACATTTCTCATTTTCCCATTCCTCCCATGATCCTTTTCTTGGATTTCTGCTTCATCCTTCTTCAGCCATTTTTCTGGTGTATGTTCACCATTCATTTTGTGTAACTCCAATTCATTACATCCGAGTGACGCCTCCAGGTGAATCAGCATTTTTCTCCTACTGACACCCCTAGACATCAGATATTGCTTGTTTTTATTTGCATCACTAATTCCAAAACCATGCTACATACAAAGTTTTAAAAGATTTCATCTTTAGGCTTACAGAATGGCAAACTCACCTGCATTAATATTTGACCTCAGTCTAGTGTAGGTAAATAGATATCATCTGTTATTTTTTATGATATTAATTTATATAGATATAATGTTCACATTTTTTCTAAATATCTCAACAAGCAAGTAACACAGACAGAACTCCTTTCCCTCATATGAAAGCTCTCAGCTAGATGAATAAAATGCTGCTGACAGTATGTGTATAACTTGAGTGGTTGCTGAGATATTATAAGTTGTTTATAAAATATTACAAATGGAATAGTTACTATGTTTACTGTGACTTTGGTTTAAAGGACAATAATGGGATTCTGTTATTAAATGCTCAACATCTCTGTCCTTTTCCTCCCTATTTACTGTCCTTGTTATGAATAAACAATACAGCATGTAAAATATTTTAAATTGACTGTTTTTCTCCACTAGAACAGTACCTTACTGTACTGTGGTGGTTTCACTTTCAAAAAACTTTTGTCCCACCCTGGTAAAGCTTGCTGCAGTCTCCATTTCATTGATGTCATCAGCACCTATGAATACAGGTAGTTTAATTGCCAATTCCTTCCCCAAACTGACATTTCCATGACCTTCCTAAAACCCACCCATGCTGTGATGTCACAGCTGCCTGGTCCTTTCCCTACCCATACAGAAAGTAAAGGCTAGAACAAGGAAACCGTACACGTCAAGTCTCCTGCTGTGGGCTGTAAATCACAGGTGGAACAGCTCAAATTACCCTTAGCACTTTGACAGCTAGCGAAGTTATGTATGAGGGGGATGGGAAATGAGTCAAAGTAGTATAATTCAGGCTTCACAAAACACTGCAGTTTAGCCATTCTAAAAAGAAACAGCAGTAAAAATCACTTTGAAAGTCTTTTCTGTGGCATTTGCACAGTTTGTGTTTTAAGTAGTCACTGAATGGCATGAAATGTTACTTAAAACTATCTGAAAGACAGCAGTGTATGCATGTAAATCAATGCAGTGACAGGAGCTTCAAGATAAAACAGGCATACATGACATAATTTTTTACAGACAAGCACTGGATGATGGGACAGACTAAACAATCGGAATTATTTCAAGATGCCAGACCCTATGTGGTCGGACTCAGAAATTGTGTATAAAAATATAAAAAACACTGTAAATAGTCCCAGAGTGGTGTTCTCCTTTAAGACGTAGAACCTAAACATTAAAACACTGCAAAAATGGCTTGTGCTGAAGAGTTTACCATTTATGCTTATTTCATAACCCCTATGTTTCTAGAAATATGAACATTCATTTGAAATGTGAGGACATAATTTGATTTGGTGAAAAGGATTAGGCTCCACCCATTGGAAGTTACAGTGCACACTTCCTAAGCTCCATTTGAGTGAATAAATTAATTCCTCTGGAGTCTTGAATACTGTCTGTCCTTTTACCCCTTCTTTCATTAACATTTGCCCTTCCCTTATCCCCACATTCCTTCCATTTTTCTACTTGTTTTTTTCCCTGTGAAAGTGCCCCATCCTCGTATCTTCCCATATGCGTCTTTCTCTCATTTGTCCCCATGTCATTTTTGCCCAGTGTTTCATTTTTTTTTAAATTCTTGTCCACAATTCGATTTGCCTTCCCTTCTTTTGCCTTTTGGTTTCCCCTTACTCTCTATCCACCTAAGCAGGTTATATGCTAAGGCTTGCAAGGGTATATGTTGGAGTCCCCAGGCCCCCTTTCTCTTGCTCGGTCATAGCTTGTTTTTGAGACCCCTTTCCCTTTATCTATTCACATTTCCTTGTCCTTCTGTAAATTTAGTAGTTTGGTGTGAATTGGGTTCACTGTCAGGCTTTGTAGTACATGTACTATCTTACAGGGAATCATCATTCGAATCGCATCAATTCTACACCTGGTTATGTGTATGTTTTATGTCCTACCCTCTTCAATATTCCCTTTACTTTTCTCTCCCCTTCTTCAAATTCTTAAGATGTGTCAAATATATACATGCAGATATTTTGGATTTCCCATCTCTACAATATGCCCTACTCCTCCCTTTCTTTTTCTGTCTCCTATCCCAGACCACCGCTGTCTTTTTCTGGTTGGACATAGTCCCTGAGGCCCTTTCAAGCCTTGAAAAAAATGGCTTTACTTCCGCTATAATTGTATCAACATTTGTCAAAATAAACACATTGTCATCTGTGCACATTAGGGACCCTGAGTGTACTCTTGGTCTTCCCTTCTGCTGTGTTTATTTCCTGACTTCAGTTACCAGTCCTTCTATGACTGACAATAAGAGCCCTGGGGAAACAGGGCACCACTATCTGGTCCTCCTCCCCAGTTTTAGCATACTGGAAACTCATGCATATACCATCACCTCTAGTTCTGGCTCATTGTAAATAACCTTACAAAGTATCCGCCATACCTGCGTCTCCCCTTTTCTTCTTTTATAATTCCTTGCCAGATGTTTCACCTATTCTGTAACCGTTATTCAGTGCTATTCTTTCCATTATCATTGCTCTGCCTCCACTGCAGTTCTTACCTTTCCATCTAGTCCACTTTTTATTACTGCCTCCCATGTTCTAACTGCATCTCTGTCTATACAATTTACTCATATTTCTCCTTGTATCATGTTCAGTTTTCCTTCCAGTTTTGTTACCTTCTCCTCATCTTGCATGTTTTTCCACCCATCCCTTCTTGTGTTTTCCCCAACTGCTGCTGTGATTCCAGCCCACCAGGTCTGCCTTGTCTATCCTGTTCTCCTCCACTGTTTCCTCTATCACTTTTTGAAAACATTTGTTCCTTTCTAGGTGTGCCCCATTCTCATGCCACCTCTTTCTTTTTCCTTCTCTGTCCTTATTTTCATTGCTATTGCTTTATGTCTGAAATGCATCTCTCCTCAATTTCTATCCCCTATACTATTTTTTGATTTTCTTTTTTCCCTAATATCCACTCCAGTCTACTGGCTTGAATCAAAAGGTCTCAGTAAATGAACAGTCCCTCATCCTTTCTAAGTGTCTTTTCATCTTCATACTTACTCTTTTTTTCCAAAGATACTGGCTTTCTTAGAATCTAGTGTGACATTGAAATGTCCTCTGATGATTTCTTCTACATCCCATTCTGTTTGGTTCCATTTTTCAAATACCCTGCTGTAAATGTCCTCTATATCCCTTTTTTGAGGCATGCAGGTTCCCTATTGTCATCTCCTTCCATCGATTCTTCCTTGCCAAATGATCCATCTCCTTTCTCCACTACTCTGCCCCCTTTGAGTTACTACAAGTAATCTCTTTTTGAAAAGAGTGGTCAGTCCCCACTTGTGTCCCCCCTCCCCACTCTATTGTCTGTTTCACCCATGGAGAACTGTGAGCTCATGATATTCCTTCCATATTTTACCTTTAATTTGGTCTTCTGGAAAGGTGTCACATCCCCCTGCATCCTATTCATTCCACTGTGCATCTATTTCCCTTTGAGGAGTATAAATCCCTGCCCCCTCCCATGTGCCAAGTTACCAGTTTCTCCTGTCTTCATTCCCTTTTATTCTCTTTGGTTTTGAACCACACTCCTCCCCCTCACATTGCCTTTGAATGGCTCTTCCCTTTTACGTTTCCATACCATTCTCTGGCTTTCACATATGCTCAGTCTCTCCCCCATAGAGTTAGATTTGTCACCCACCAACCTATGTCGTTCACTTTATCCTTTTTATCCCAGTTCTGTTTTTCCCTGTCCTTTGTGATTTCACTTTTCACTGATTGCCTGCTATCTGTTCTTTGCTCCTGTTAATCTCTCCCCATTCCCATAATCACTATTTGCTTCCTTTGCATTTGACCTTACTTTTATGACAGCTTGAATGTGTTTTACTTTAACTTTTATACAAATTCTGTTTACTCTTCTGTAATTCATTGCAGTTGAACCTAAGACTGATGTTTACATAATTATTCCTTTCACTGCTTCCCCCATTTTTCATTCAAGTACAATACTTTTGCCCAAATACTTCGAAGAGAAAGCTCTCAGTTAACCGGCACCCATCGGGATTGGTAGATACCGCCTAACTGTACTTTCTGGTTGCTTGAGAGCTACTATTAAAAATAGGCCTGATTAATACTGTACCCTATACTATTTGTTTGGTTTGACTTGTTCTCAGGTTGGGGAGAGAGGGAATCTATTTCTATTTTCATTTTTAAAACTCTAAAAACATAAGGTATATTTCTGTAGGGGGAGACAAAAGTGCAACACATGAAAATTGTGCTGTATTTCTTTGATTTGTTTGCCAGCTGCTTGAGAGTGCTGGTTGCTTGAGTTCTGGTTAACTGAGAGTTTACTGTATATTATAAAATATGGTGTATCATAATAAAGGCTATGCAATCTGCCTATTTGTCCCCCCCCACACACACACACATTTTGCCCACTACCTTTCATTTACAACCTTAATCAATCTGTGTGTATGTATTTGAAAAGATAATTTTACTTTTCAGTAGTGCCCCAGGTTCAGTGATCCTGTTAGTCCTTTTCAGTCTCATTTACCCCTTTTTGCACTGTCAGTTCTGTAAATTTAGTTTCTTAGTTCTTTTGACATGCAACAAATGACCCAGCACCTGTATACCATGGAATTTATGGAGTTTATCCACTCATTTTGCCTTGCATTGTCTTTTATTTCTTCTCTTATCTCTCCCTTTGTGATCAGGCTGTCCAGTTCTTGATGGCTTCCCTCCTCTTGGTCTCCTCCTCCTCATCTGTTCTGGTTTTCCTCTTTTCTTGGCCCTTTTTCATTTCACCTTTTTCGCTCCCTCTTTGACTAATCCAGCCTACTCAGGCCCTCTGGCATTCAGCAAAGGGCATCTGAATGCCTTCAGTTGCATTGTCTCCTCTTTGACATTGTTTTCTTCTTCCTCTTCTTGTATTACTTTTCCTGTTTGGGCTGCAATCACTATGATGCTCTCCTTTTCTGATGAATTTCTGTTTTCTCCAGCTTCTTGTTCTTCTTACTGTGTCTTTCTTGTGCACTCCTGTCTTTTTTACCTGTTTTTCAGTGTTCTACTCTACATTTCTGTAGTATGTTACAGGGCCCCAGGGCTTTGTCTGCCCCACTTATATTATCAACATCAGTCTGTCTGCCTTTGTTTACTTCCTCTTTAGTTCCTTTTCCCCATAGATGCATCTGTCTCAGATATTCTTACAGACCATTGCAGTTCTATCTCCTCTCAGTCCATGGGTTGGGAGGGTGGCCTATTGGTTAAGGTGATGGCCTTACAAGCACAAGGTGCAGGATTTGAGTCTTACAAGGGATAATTGGCTAGGCTTAAAATGGCTCGCAAGTGCATTTAGCTTAGTACTAATCTATTAACAAATTTGTATGTGAATCCTTCTCTAGTGGGATAAATGAATTTATTTCTTTGTGTCTGAATCTCCACCTTCTATTATTCACAATCTCTGTAACAAAGGCTTGTGTTTCTCTGTTTATGTGGAATTTGGGTTTGTTTCCTTTCTATACTGCAGTTAAGATGACAGAGTAGTTAAGCCCTGCATGTATTCCCTGAGCTTTCAGTGGCATCAAGTCAGCCATCATTTTTTTAGATTACACCGTGAATCAGAATAATCCGCCATCAGTTTTACAAACATATCATTCAACAGTATCACTTTAAGTGTTCTGGCTTGTGTCATAATTGTTTCTTTAATTTTATTGCTGTGCAGACATGTTAATATGTGTCTCAGGTATGTTAATATGTGTCTCAGGTGTCCTCCTCTTATGCTCCTATTCTAACAGCTCTGTGGATTCTTTCAGTTATTGGTCCTTGCAATCTTTGTAAATTAAACCTTGTTTCACAATTCCAGCAACATTCTTTTCTGTTCTGTATCCAGATATTGCTCTTAATTTATGCTGCTTCTGTTAGATTTGTTTTCTAGTTCATTCAGTTTTCTTTTAGCCACTGTAACTGTTTGTATTTCTGAAAGCCTTCTAGTCAGTTCCTTCACTTCTGGAGTGTTGTTCTTTCCTATTCCAAGCCTGTATTATTTTTGTCTGCTTATGCAGTTCTCTTTGTTGATTGCTGTATTCTTTCTCTCATTAGGCCTACATCATTAATGACTACCATTAGCTTTAGGAACACCTTACAAATCTGTATATCCTGTGGAACTGCTTTAAAATTTACTGACCGTCGACCACTTTTCATCCAGTCCTCCATCTTGTGATTTTTTTCTCTCCAAGAATTGGGTGAGTAATTACTTTTTCTCTTAACTCTTTTTTTTTTCCTCAAGCACCTTTATTCTATTATCTATTGTGACATAGGCAAATTTGCATTCATATAAAAATAATCAAACTATATTAACATAACAAACATTATAATTCACATATATTGCTATATATCATATAACCTAAGCAATATTACATAAATTATTAAATTCCAGCATTTTTAAACAAGAAACATCTTTATTAAACCATCACTTACTACATAAGCAATCATACATTTATATAAATTAAAAACAAACAACACCAACACAATCCTAGTTGCAAGCATTTTATATTGCAAACCATACTGACACAGTCCCACTTGCAAACATTATACATCACTTATAATTTACCCAGTTTTTTTCACTCAAACATTGCATAGCTCATTTAAATCCTGCTGCATTTTAAAGCTCACTCCTCCCCTGTATGTACTGTTTCCACAATTCCCATTTTTCCTATGTAGTTTGCTCCTATCCTTTTCTAAAGATCTCAGTTCCAGTTGTTTTATCTCTGTTATTATATTCACTACTTCCAGTATAGTTGGTTTAGATTCTGATTTCCATTTTCTAGTAATTGCTTTTTTGGCAGCTACCATTATTAGACATGGCAAGGCCTTACCATGTCTAGGCAATTCCGATTCTGTATCATAGCTCAGAAAAATCATCTCCCTCGTCAGGCCAGACTGGCCACCCAGCATCTCTAACAGTGCATTCCGCAGGGAATCCTTAAAATCTGCCAGCTCACCACACTCCCAGAAAATATGTTCCCAACTATGTCTTTCTTTCCCTTCACAGCCTCAACATTTGCTGTCTTCCCGAGAAAAAAATACTCTGGCGCCTACTTGGGGTATACAAATATCTATGAAAACATTTCCAGGCAAAAATCCTAAGTCTTCAAGATTTTGTTGCATATTTGGGAGACATACATATATCTTCTCATTGTTTTTTGTGAATTGCTTATCCAATCTCTCTTCCCAATCCTTCCTAACCTCCTCTGATTGATTATTATAGTTATCATGCAATATTTTGTATGTTCTACTAATTATTCCTTTTTTAATGGCAGCTTCTGCTCTAAATTTTATTAAAAACTCTACCAGTGCTGGTCTTTTGTTTAGAATCCCGTTTCTTTCTCTTTGCCTATACTCTGATATCAATCCCTGATAGGAAAGGCAATCTCTAACCTGGAGTTTAAATAAATTCTTGGCATCTTCCATTCTATCATCTTTCCCTCTTGAGTTGTTTACTAACAATACCTTGGTTCCTTTGTCAGTTTTCTTGAGGCCTCCTCTTGCCTATTGTCTCTATTTCTAATTGCAGTTATCCCTATTGGCACCTTTTCTCTTAACTCTTACTCAAAAAACTCGGAGCCTAAGCAGCCAACTTGCTTGAGTTCTATATTGCCCTTCAAGAAATTTAACTTTATTGAACAAACAGTTGTTTTTTGTATAACTACTAGTGTTGCATTTACTTTGATTTTTTTGAGCTTGTGAGTCTTTAGAATATGGACTTCTATTCATAAATATGGCCTATCTCCTACATGCCATAAGTGCCTCTTCTAAAGGGTGACTTGCGATTTTTTCAGACAAAGAAGTCATGAGTACATTGTGGGAATTAATACCAGGTCAACAGAGACTAGCTTACTTGTTGAGCCAATGGTACTGAGAGATATCTGTCACCTGTGATGCTTTTGACCATGGTGCAGCTAAATTTTGGTATGATAGACTGTCAAATAGGGTTGTGGGGTACTGAATGACACATTGCTAGCTTTTTCTTTTAGGAAGAAAATCTCAGGATTTATGAGTATCTATGAAGTCATCCTCCTTTGGCAGAGAATAGAGTGAATACAAGACTGCAATAAACACTTATTGGACAGTTGTGAGTGATGCATATGACAGGAACAATTATGTGGGAGCACATGTGAGCTATACATATTGTATTATTATGCATTATATCAGGGAGGTAGAGGCCTGTGGCTATGAGAAAAATAACAAAAAGTGCCCATTGTCTGTGGTATGGTAATGCACGATTACCAGGCCTCACTTCACAATTGTCATCAACTGGTAATGGGAAAGACTGAGTATGTCGGCAACTGGTAAGATTTTCAAACACAGAAAGCCATTGTGAAGGCACCAATAACTGCCACCAAAAAGATATAGCTCATTGCTAGCATATTGGCTTAACACACTAAGCTAGCAATGAGATTTTGTGTCCATATATGTGTGTGTGTGTGTGTGTGTGTGTGTGTGTGTGTGTGTGTGTGTGTGTGTGTGTGGGTGTGTGTGTGTCCCTGCGCATGTGTGTATGAATGTGTGTCTCTGTGTATACATTTATATATGTGTGCATATGTGGGCACATGCGAGCATGGTTGAGCTCAAGTTTATACGTGTTTAAGTTCACCATTACCCACGTGTGTATGTGCATGTATGTATGCATACATCCGTGTGTGTGTGCATCTATTGTTATATTGTGTATATATGTGTGTATTATGGCAAAGGGTCACCATGTGACTGCATCAGGAGGCATAGTGGTCTTCATGTTCTTCCTTTCTTGGAGTCCAAGAAATAAGATGGTAGTTAACTGCATAAATGAATAAGTCCTAACCAAATGCAGCACACCTTTACTGTATACATCTCTGGATTTGCAAGCAGCACACTCATATAAGCAATGATGTAAAGCAAAATGGCCAACTTGCATTCCATTTAATCCATGTAAATAAAAAGAGGGTAATATTTTTTTTTCTATTTTTAACTTATAAGTTCATAGGTGTGTACTAGGCTAACAGCCCTGGAGCCTATATAAGCCTAGCCTAAGAAGATTCCTTGGCATCATGCCACCCAAAGTTAGTTCCCTAGTGCCCCTGTCAAGCAAGGCCACTAAAGTGATCCCTGGGGTGAACTTGCTATTGCCCATCCACTTGTCAAGATTTCTCTTAAAGAGGCCCAGTGAAATGCTCTGCTTGATGTGAATGGGAAGTTTATTCCAGAGTATGGGAAGTCTCTGGGTTATGTTAGCACAGAAAATTAAAAAAAAATCATAAGAAATAAAAGTTAAAAAAGTTAAAAAGATTGTTGAATTCACATAGTTTTTAATAATTTTCATACAACATCCCTGTTTGTCTATGCTTCTGCTACTAGGCTATTGACCCTAGAGTCTTTACAAGCCTAGCTGTTAAATCCCAGTATAATACTAGATGACAAATATCATCTATGCCCAAGATTTTTCTAGCAAGGATTGCTAGTGTCCAAGACAGAAGCAGGGGCAATCCCTGGGAGAAATTTATGGTTTCCCATCCAGTCATCCAGGTTGCACTAAAACAGGGCCATGGAGTTGCTCTGCTTGTCGTGGATTGGAAGCTTATTCCAGAGGAGTGGCAACCTCTGAGAGATGTATCTGTCTCTCATGCAGGTCCTATTTATGTCACAGGCTAGATAGAGGTCTCCAGGTGTGTAGCATTTTCATATGATTTGGGTAAGAGGTAGCCCTGTAAGTCAGACATAAGTCGCCTCTAAGTAGTCTGTCTATACACTACTGAGTACAGTGATAGCAACTTCAGTCTGTCCATATAAGACAAGTGCTGGAGACCCTGCATTTTCTTAGATAGAAATCTCTGAGGTCCTTCAGGTTGCTGCTGGTGTCTGGTATGGCACAGACAAAAGGGATTATTATATTCTATAATAGGCCTGATGACGGAGGAGCGCAGGGGAGTTATAACCTCTTTTGCTATTGAGGTGATGCCATTGCTAATCAGGTGAGTGATGTAGAATTTCTTCCTCACCACAGTAGATGCATGACGGTCGAAGTTAAGGTCACAGTCAACTTGCATTCCCAGGTCTCCCAACACATCTATTTAGTGAAACCAAAGCCAAGGGAAAAGGCTTAGCAGAATCAACAGGGAAAGAAGACCCTGTTGAGCTTGACTCTATCTGGATACTGTGAAGAGACATGAGAGGTGTAGAATAAGTGGGAGGCCTCTGTCACTGGTGAAATAGCACTACTCATTGGTTTTTCACTTACCCAGTGAGGTGGGGTGAGAGCCCCACAGGAGCTGTCACGTCTGGCTCTAAGCACCCGGGCATCTGGGCGCAATCCACTCAGGGACAGTGTTAGGTGAGTAGTTTGACTGGGACAGTTCATCTGTCAAGGAGTAATGCAGGTGCCTTAAGGTGAGCTCAGGGAGGACAGAAACCTCCCGTGGAGCAGAAGATCAAAAGTTTGCTTCATCTTGTGATGTTCAGAATGAATACAGACCATGAAAGTGGGGCCTCACTATCTTTCTGGCTTTTTGGGTTTTAAGCAGGAGGTGTCAGTAAAGTTACCACAAGGATAACTGGTTTGTGGCTGCCAAGCGTTCTTAGCAGCATCGCTTTTTGATCTTTCAATGTCAGCTCTTCCTATGATTGTGAAGCAGAATTCACCAAGGGTTGGATTGTTCACCCACTAATAGGGAACGTGAAATGAGTTTAGACCATCGTGTGACAGGTTAGATTTTCCCTTCTGATGATGTGTTGTTGCAATAGTAATCCTGCTCAGTACGAGAGGAACCGTAGGTTCAGACATTTGGTGTATGTGCTTGACTTAGGGTAATATTTATTTTATAATGAGCAGAGACATTGCTTTTGCCAAAGGGAATGATGATGCATTTTTAGTATTTAGTTTACGACCATGGCTTTGGCACCAACCACTGGTCTGTGTAAGCCCCTTTTGAAGAACTATGTAAAATAAACAAGATATAATGGATATGACTGTCAGAACACATATAAATATGAAAAAAAACAAGAACACCAGTCAGCATGGCAAAATAAAAAACAAGTTCCAGTTTATTGCAAGAGACAAAATATAAGCACTTTTATGCCCACACAACGCAATCTATCAGATCTATACAAAGTAATTAAAACATCACTTAAATAAAAAATTCCATATCTACCGGGAAAGGGCACATGACCTTAAAAAAGGTTTTAAAGGGACATGTTCATTCAATCCTTTACCTTTATTCGCTTGTAACTCCAGTATCCATTTAACCTCCAGGCACTCTATTCTCATCCTAATGTCACCACCCCTTATCCCAATATTAACAATTCTAAAACCATAAATTTAAAACAAAGTTCATGAACAGCATTTTTTGATATATTTATATAGCACAATCTTAGTATCACATCTACTGATATCATATACATGTTCTCGTATGTGATCTTTCAAAGTATGGTTGGTTTTACCAATGTAATAATAACCACATACTGAGCACAAAGCTAAATAAATCAAATCATGGATTTTACAAACAGCAAAAAATGTAAACCTATAAAAACATTTGGTATACGGATGTATAAATGCATCACAGGTCTTAATATGCTTACACAAAGTATAAGATCTACAAGGATGTGCTCCAGTCCTATCTGGAGTAGGCACCTTATTATTTCTAAAAGGTTTATAGCAGAGCAATTTCTTCAGAGAACTGTTATTTCTAAAGCAAAACAAAGAGATCTCACCAAGGAACTCTCTGCATCTGTCATCCAAGGTAAGATTATGCCAGTGTTTCTTAATAACATCAAACACCAGCTGAATGTTGTTCGAATATGTAATACTCATCCTAAGACTATTAACCTGATTACTGGGTCTTGAAATGTACCTGTTACTGTTATCAGAGAATTACTCTTTCACTAAGTCACTTCTATGGTACATAAATTCATCATGCACCAGTCCTATTTCCTTCTTGGAATACACCCTGGATAAAATCTCCCTACTAAGAACATTAAATGATGAAATCATGCTGCTATCCATGGCATTCAGCCTGGTACGTCTATAAAACTGCCCTTTCAAAACATTATGCTGAAAATGCTGCAAATCCATACTCTAACGATACAACACACTTATCTTCTTACTAGGCTTTCTATATAGTTTAGTGTCAGGACCAGTAGGGGTGATACTAATACCTTTTGAAGAATGCTAACATCGCTAGGGAATTCAGTGTAACACTTAATTTGCAGTCATCCGCAAACTTGGTTAGCCACAGCCCATCTGTTTTGGCCTGGACTTCTTTGAAGTATATGCCAAACAAAAGGAGGCTCAGCACTGACCCTTGTGGGACCCCACTGGTGACTGGTCTGCTGGGAGATGTGAATTCTCCCACTTTGACTGAGTGTTGCTGATCTGTGAGCCAGTTTGCAACCACCTGATAATATATGAGCTGATATTCAACTGGGTTAGTTTGTAAATGATGCCCAAATTGTGGGAGTGTGTTGAAGGCCTTGGCCAAGTCAAGATAGGCTGTGTGCATAACTTTGCCTTCATCTATGGCTCTGGTCACATTCTCGAAGAAATCTAATAGGTTTATCAGGCCTGACCTACCCTTGACAAAACCACACTGGGCTGGATCTAGGATTTGGAGGTCACCTATATCCTTCTTTATGAGAGCCATGATGATTCATTCCATTGCCTTACAGATGAGGCTGGTAAAACTTATGGGTCTATAGTTACCTGTGTCTGTTGCCAAGCCACTCTTGTGGAGGGGGATAACAGATGTTATTTTCCATTCAGTGGAGACAAAGCCAGCCAATAATCAGGTTGTGGTTGAATAGGATACCTAGTGGAGTAATTAGTTCTTGTTTAAGAACATTAAGAATGCGGCCCGGAATGCCATCTGGTCCCATGGAGGCTGTGTTCTTAGTCTTGGAGACAGCATTAATGACTTGCATCTTTGGAGATGCAGGGAAGAGGTGATGTTGAAGACATGGTTTGTGGTATGCTTTGGGGGGGGGGGTGAAGTTTTTGCCAAAACTGTCTGCTAGCAGCTTTGCAATTTATGCAGTGTCAGTGTATGCAATACCATCCACAATTAGTTCAGCACACATCTGAGTCCTACCTTTTAGGTGGTGGACATAGCTGAAGGAAGCCTTATGGTTATCCTTGACTTTGGTTGCTAAATTTTTCTCATAGTTGCTCTTTGAAGATTTTATGACTTGTCTTATTTGCTTGTATAGGCTGATGAAGGTGCTCTTCCAATTCTGGGTTCTCACTTGTGTATTTTTAGACAGCAGCTTGTTTCACTTATTGTATAATCTATTAATGCTTGATGTCCACCAGGAAGTTTTTTTTTTCTTGAGGATCTTGCTTTAATCCTATAAGGCATGGCTGTGTCTATACATTTATGTAGATGTTTATACAGGGCACCAGTGTATACCTTAGTATAGCTGTCAATGCCATCTGTATGAACTGGAGCTTGGAAGTCGATTGTACCATCCCTTAGAAGTGTAGAGTTAGCTTGGGTGAAGTTTTCTAGCCTGGCTTCTCCTTTGGGGAGTTCTGGTGCTATTGCTACTTCAGAAATGACTGATTTATGGTCATATTTAACCAGTGCAGGCCCTATGTTTGAGACATTGCATCTGTCACTCATATTGGTAAAGACCAAGTCTAGAATATGAGAGCCCCTTGTGGGGTAGTGTACTGTTTGTTCCAGGGCATTTGAGTTAACAAAATCCAGGAACGTTTGTACGAGTGAGTTTGGGCTTGTATAAGTTTCCCAGTTAATGGAGGGATAGTTGAAATCACCCATGACTAGGGTGTTAGGTTGTACTTTAATTGTCCCAGGTAGGTCTAAAATAGCTGTATGGGCTTCCTGGTTAATGGAAGGAGACATGTAGCTGGTAATGACATGAAGGGGGGAGGGGTCTTACCCACGATAATTTGGACTTGGATTAACTCCATAGAGTTATCTTGTCTAACCAATCTAGAGAAGTAATTATCTTTAATGAAGAATGATACTCCACCTTCTTTGGTCCTCACACCTTCAATTTGCAGTCTGAAAGTGTGGAAGGCATTGTAGCCTTGCAAAGCTGAGGTACTTTTAAGCTTTTGTTTCTTTAAACACTTTGCATAATGTAATGCTTCACATTTAAATATTATGAATCCTTAATATAGATTAAAATGTTTTGCCGGTTGCAACATTTCAGGGTCATATCTTTTAAATTGTTTGATGTCACTAAACCTAATTTTAATCTAAGTCCTATTAGTAGTAACACATGCTTTATTATGCTTTTCTATAAAGCATGTTTATTGAGGTGTGGTGTTCCATGTACTAGTGTATTAATAAGTAATATCCCTTTTATTTTGTGTTGCATACTTTGTACACTGGAATTAGAATAACTGCTCTGAAGTATTCTAAGTGTCATTTTGAAAACATTCTACTCTGAGCTAGATAATGATAAAGCTGATTAGAACTCCGGTCCTCCAATAAAACACCAAGCAAGACAGCCACCGTGACAAATTTTATTAATGCCACACCAGTAACTGGGCTTAATCAATTAATCTTTAATGCTCAGACTTCAGATTCACAAGCTAAGCTCTAAATATTTTCATCATAAACGATGTCTCATTGCAAGTGGCATGCTACACTGATTTACCAACCAACTACTGCACCCAGAATGCTATCTGCCAAAGCCTCACGGCCTATTGGAGCCACATAAAACACCACACACTCAAGGCCTTACACATACTAAATTGGCCTAGAAAAGAAACATGGAATAAAATGTGGGAAAGACTGAAATTTGCCCACCCAAATAGGAGAAGCATGCCTTACTGGGGAAGGGTGGGAGGGAGTAGCCACTGCTTTGCTGAAATGCGACTCCTGAGACTTGAAGGGATATATAAATCTCTGTCAAAGCCTCGTCCCCCATTCTATGTCATAGGCTCAAAACATAGTATTTTGTCCACAAATCTTTCATAGTCTATGATTTCACTCCACTTATAAAACACCAGACCGGATAGCCATTGTGAGCAGTTTTATTAATGCCAAACCAACAGCTGGGTTTGCATCAATTAATCACCAATATTTTAAATTTAGACTCATCAAGTAAGCCACAAATAATTTCCATCAGAGAAGATGACTCCTTGATGGGTGGTGTGCTCCACTGCATTCCCAACCAGCTTGCCCACCTAAAATGTTATTCATCAAGGCCTACTTGCCTACTTGAGCCATGTTAAGAGCTATTTGCTCAAGGCCTTACACACAGCCTGGATGGCCCAGGAAAGAAAGGGATAATTACAAAGGGGTAGAACAGCAGCCACCCACCAAAAAGACTATAAGCCTGTTCCCCCTTTTCCTGATCATCTGACAAGACTTAAGACACTGGTTTTCAGTCTTTGCATGTGCAACTTTAGCACCATCCAATAGAATGTTGTTAAGACATGACCATCAATTAAAATACAATATGATAAAACAACAGAATAAATATTCCTTAAAATACATTAATCATCCAAACAATATTGAATGCAGAACAAACATCTACATTATGATTATCATGTTTCAGATATTTTCATATATTTTTTGTTTTTTTATATATTATTAATTTTTTTGTTTGTACATCTTTAGTAACAATTTAAAATATGTATTTTAGGAACTAACAAACTTTAAATACTTAAATTGATTTTACTCTGTTGAATACTATGCAGAATTCTCAACCTGGTGGATACAGAAAAATAAGTTCACATTAAAGAGGTTCAGGACAAATGCAGAGTGGTGTATCCTGTCCTGAGCAAACCAAATTGGATCCATGTCCATAAACTCTCAATGTTCTAAGTGAGTACAGCTTTGTAGTCATGTGCCCCAGACACTCAGTGATTCAAAAATTTCAGAGAAAATCTCAGTGCCAACTAGAAATAAGCCTGATTCAAAAACATCCATAGTATAAAAGCAGACCATAAAGTTTTTGTTCTTGGGAAAATCGTTTTGACTTTCATCAACACTCTCAGTGTGAACAACAGTTTCTTCTTTGGAATGATGCCAAAGTCATTATCTCCCACATGAATGGTCAAGATAGGATGATCTAACTAATGCTGGATATCTTCCTGTATCCTTGGGAAATCTTTCACTTACAGTACTGGAAAACCCTTCCACAAATCTCAAAGATGAAGATGTCCAGACCCAAGCTGACACCATCAGGACTCAACTTTGCTCTGAGTGAAGCTCAACCCCCCCCCCCCAAAGGAATGGTCTAATATCATGATTGCCCTAAAATCTGAAACAAGATGACGTTACTAAAAAAAAAACAGCCTGAGAGTAATGTACATAACTCAAAAGGGAAGAAGAGAACTATCAGCCAGCCCTCTTATTGACCTAGATGGATTGTCCTTTTCTGGTCAAGCTAGAGTTTAGACCAAGACAAAAAAAGTGGGAGAGAAACCTTTAGAAGGAACACCTTCACTTGTTAGAAGTAAACATAATATGAGATCAAATTCACATATAGTAATAGCCCATCCCTTGTGAAGGTGGAGAAATGGCTTCATAATACAAAGAGGTGAACCAACAACACAGAAATAATTTAATTACAAAACCGGGCAAATGTCTCAAAAGGGGGAACTGACAAGGATCACCTCTTGACTACAAACCTGTTCCATCTTAGATCTGTGGATTCAAATCCTAACTGAACCCTCTATAAAAACTATACCATCCTATCACAAGGCAATAGGAGCTCACTAAATCAGAAAGCTCTTATTGAGCAGAATAGACATGCCTAAACAAATATGGAAAAGGATCCTTGAAACATAATAGAACACCTATTATAAGAACCTGAAATACATCCTTCTCAGTGGTCCTCCATCTTCCATATGCATTACCAAGAACCTTGTTCCAGTCTTTCAAAACCCTGGTAAAAATACAATAATTTTGGGAAATCTGGCAGGCCAAACATTTTGACTCAAAGGCTGAGAGCAGACAAATGAATACATGTGAACATAACAGCTTGTTTGCATTTGTATTTGTGAGTTACATAATGTGATATAAACTGGGGAGACCACCTTCTTTCATGGGAAGAAAGACTAAAGTATAATTTCCAGATGGATAATACGGCCAACCCATAAGCCTGTTTGGTGCCGTTAGCCCAAGATTTACTGAGAAACTGTGACATAATTCTTCTCCAATCAGCCAAAGGGGAATGGAATAGTTATTAGTTCCACCAAGGATTCTGGAAACAGATGGTAGAATAGCTAGATCTGTGAATGAGAAAGAGCATCTGCTGAAGTATTGCATTTTACCACTGATGTGTTTCGCTGAATATGGCAGGTAAAAATGTGAAATGAAAGCCTGGAGTAAAACTTGTACCCTTTTGGATTTAAAAGACTTCTTTTTGAATATCTGAACTGCAACGTTGTCAGAGTGGAAGAATACTTTCTGGTTGCAGAACATGTCCTGCCAGACCACCAAATTGGGATTAATTCTAAGAACTAATGCCTTTCTTATTTTGTTTGGATGAAGACCCATGCCATGGAACTGAGAACCAATGATCTTTGCAATAATCACCCATGTCCAGAAGTCCAGACGCATCAGTAAAAAGGTGTAATGCTTGGGTGGTGGTTTATTCACCTTGCCAAAAAGACTTCCTCCTTGAACCCTGTAAAGAACAGACACCAGATGATGAGGCCATTCTTCGCCCTACAAGTTACCCTAACCTGATGATGTTTTTTTGTAACTACCCTTAAGAAGGTTAGCCAAAGATCTAGTGAAAATGCTGCCAGGACATATGTCCTGCAAGCAAAGCTGAGAAGGCTCAGTATCTCAATGACTGCTGAAACTCTAACTTTTTCGGATATAAAAAATGTGTTTATGATGCTGATCTTGGAAAGCTTTTCTGGGGTAAAATGAAAATGTTACTCCTGTGTTTCAACAAGTTCTGGAAATGAAAAAGTCTTGACTGGGTTTATAACCTTAGCTCCCACCAGCAGCACTCCCAGCAAAAGCACCTGTAGTTCTAAGCAAAGTTGAATTAATTTGTTCAGTCCTTCTTTGTCCCCAGCAAAGCCTGATCTCACCATTAAAATGTTGCCTAGATAGATTATCCCTGATTGATATACATCATTGTAATGCCATGTGGAACTTTTCAAAAGTTGCACAAGCAACCAGGCAACCAATGGCCACGGTGGTGTCAGTCCTGTTCCTGGATGAGCAGCAACTAGAAGGCTGCCTCAATGTCCAATATGCATACTCAATGGTCAGGAAACTTCTTAATGACAGCAATTACTTCATCAAGGGAGGAGTACTCGACAGCAACTCCACCCCTCTTGATGCCATCATTAACAGGATTCTCTTAAGGAAAGGATAAATGATGAAACACATGGAATTTCCCTGCCTGTTTCTTAGCTGCCAAACCAATTAAGGACATCCTAAAGAGGGGAAGGGGGTAATCAAAAGTGACCAGAATTCTTTCCACCAATATTTTTTTGAGCAGGAGATTATTAACCACTTTGACCAACCATTAGTTATCTGATAACATTTTAAAGGGTTTAAAATGAAAGCTCTTATATGGTTACTGAATTGTACTGTATTTCTTGGATTAAACCTGTGTTTTACATTTTACTGGATTGTATTGCACTTTTTGAACATCACTTGAAGTTTTTCGGCTTGGTTTTGGACTGTTTGACTTCCAGCAGCAAGTACTTCTCTGAAATACAGTCTAACACAGAAGGTCTTTGGCTAACGAAGTTCGCAGATGACTACAAACTAGGAGCCATAATCAAAACTCCTAATGATGTGGACATCCTACAAAAGGGACTCACTGAGACAGATGCCTGGTGTCAAAGCCATGGCCTCAAGGCCTCAAGCTCAATGCCAAAAAGTGCATTATCATCCCTTTTGGTAAAAACTCTGTACCCATGAACTACCACATAGGCAGTAGTCTACTTAACACCAAAAGTGTGATAAGACACCTTGGGACACAGATGGACAGTAGTCTCTCATTTGATAATCACATCACCACAGTAGTCAGGAAATCCTTCTATGTGGCACACCTCATTACAAAAGGTTTCTCATCCAGGAAAAAAAAAACAGGTCATTGTTCCCCTCTACTCATCACTCATTAGACCTATTATAGAATACAGTGCCCCTTTTGGTAAGTATCTCACAAGACATCTACAACAACTGGAAAGGCCACAGAAATACCTCACAAAGAGGATTACCGCCTCAAACAGATGCCCTACACAGACCATCTCAAAAAACTTCAGCTTTACTACTCAGATGCGATCTCTGCCTAACATACAAAGCTACGTCAAACCCAGAGCTGTTGGACATGCTCCACTTAAAGAAATCTCAATCTCTCCAAGCTACATGCTCTAGGACCTAAACCTTGTCACCACAATAAACAGAACATGCTGGAGGGATAGATTCCTGTCCCAGAGACTTCCCATACTCTGGAACAAACTACCTAGCTATATCAAACAAAGCTCCTCATTAGCACTCTTCAAAAAAAACTTGATGATTGGATGGGAGAGAGGAAATTCATCCCAGGGATCACTTCTGTGGCACTGCTCGACAGGGGTACAGGAAAATAATTTTCTTTAGTGATGAAAGCCAGGGTACCTTTTTTTTGGCTATGCTTATATAGGCCCTAGGGCCAATAGCCTTGTACCTACCTATGAACCTATGAAATTTACTACATAGTTCTCCTGCCACAAACAGTATATAGCTTTTATGACCTATTACTTATTCTGTTACAGATTTTTCATGCATCATTATGTAATATGTATATTAGGAACTCTCTTCTATCTTGTATATAACGTATAGTCAACTTTATTGCTTGCCTTATATTTTGCTTATTTTCTTTTATTGTGTTCACAAATTGTACTACTTTGTTATAGTCTTAATACTTGTAACCATTGTTTGATGTTTTTTTTAATTCTGTTTAATGTGTACTGTGGAGCTTTTTTCCCGGGCCTCAGCTGAAAATGGGCTCATACCCACATTCGGACTTTCCCGGTAAACAAATGTCAAATAAATAAATAAATACATTTATCTGACAGTTTAGAATCCAATGTCACCAAATGGAGTTGCAGTACAGTCACCTATGAAAGGCCTTTACAACTGCTTCTCTGAGGCATCTTAGCCACACATGATCCATCTGTTCTGGAAGTCACGGACCACTCGATGCATTCTACTTTGCTGTGGATAGGCCAGAAGTGTTTTATGGCTGCACACCTTCCCCGGCAGCTTCCTCAAAAATGAACCTCATATGACATTTGATCTCTTCCCACTGGGCTTTCGACTCTTCTGTGGAAACCATGGTTCTTAGTAAAAAAAAAATATTTACTAATAACTTATATAGCTGACTAACTTAGACCAGCCTACTGGACTGAAAACCATGATTTGATATTAAAGATTTGTTTATCAAGTATGTGTATATAACTTTGAATACCTGTATTATCCTTAATTAGTGGTAATGCAAGGGAGCTGATGGCTTTATATTGAAATGTCAGTGCTTGAAATGGCAAGTGCCAACATGCTGAAAAAAATATTCAAAAATGTGGAGAAGCAATTATCAAATATCATTCTTCATGTACACTTCTTTTTTGCAGAAGGGCAAGCCCCTGTGCATACCCTTATCTGGGAAACAAGCCCCCCACACAACCAAACTTATATATACTAATACAAAGATTACCATACATCAGAGAAAAAAGAATATCCTGAGAAATTGTAATCTCAGACTTAGTATATGTAAGTTGGCCATTCAGTCTCTATGTTTTGGTACTCACTTTACAGGTCCTGACATTCAAATGGTCACCATGCTGACCCTGAAAAATGTTCTGGAAACATACCTCTAACTGCAACTCATTATAAGCCACTTTCTACTGTCACATTAGCAGGGGTCTATAATTATGTCCTGTTAATTCACAGAGAACTTCATACAGGTATGAAGTGATGCATTTGACCATCCTATGTCCTTTCAGTGCAAACGGTTAGAGATTTAATACTGATGACAAACTTTATGCATTGCTGCACATCATTCAATAAATGTTGCACATTTGGAGGTGGTAAAACCAACAAAAGTCCTCTTAAAATGGTGACATGCACCATGCAGCTCTTGCTTTGGCCACTTTCTTCCAGAGTCAAGAACAAATCCAGAAACAATCAGTAATTCTCATGGATGCCTTTAACAATAAAAGTCTCCTAATTTGCACATTGACAGAATAAGAACAACGCACAGTAACATACATTGTTGAAGTAGAATGTGTCTGCAATTTTAATTAATGTCAGCATGTATTAACTGTAATCCAGCACCTTTTCCCTAAAATGACAGTGTCAGGTGAGGTAGTGACAGACTGAGGAGAAGGTTAACACCTGCATCACACCTCAAGCAACTCATAGCCCTTCAAAACCCACACCATCAACACCCACAAATAGCAACACTAAACCCACATATGCGGAGGCACTTAACATTAACCTGCCCAAGCAACAAGGACCTCCGAAGCTGAAACGCAAACAAACACCAGTCACAACCAAAGTGACACATAGCTCACAACACCAGTGTGCCACCCAACAACAGCCCCTAAGGCAAGACAATGTACTCAACACTTTAGTCATAGGTGACTCTATAGTCAGGCACACTGATGTCCCACTCACCAGACTAAACAAGGAGAAAATTACAGTCAGCTGCCTGTCGGGTGCCAGGATCCACCACATAACACATGCACTCAAGTCACTCCACAACAAGTACAAATACGACTCTGTCATTGTCCATGCTGGAGTGAATAATTTGAGACATACCTCTCTGGACTACATGAAAAGAGACATGGAAGAGCTCTTGGATCATGTGACCCAGGCAGGTATGACCCTAGCCCTGAGTAGCATCCTGCCTTCGCCCAGAATGATACCACAGTATAAGGACAAAATGATTGACTTTAACAATTGGCTAAGCTTCTGGTGTCATTCAAAGGGGATCCAGTATTTGTCTGCCTGGGACATGATCGACAAACCATGATGCTTTGCCAGAGATGGTCTGCACCTGTCACCCCTGGGATTCAGGTTACTGGCTAAAGCTCTTGCCACCCCTATAGTGCCTTTTTTAGGCAAGGTTCAAAGGATAAAACCACCACCGTAACAGATAGAAGCAGGCAAAATCTGAAGGTAATGCTACTCAATGCTAGAAGTCTAAACCTCAAAATGCACTCTCTCGAGGCACTCCTAAAAATGGAGAACATCGATATCTGTGCAGTAACTGAGACCTGGTTCATGGCTCCAGAGAGCACCCCTGCAATACCAGGCTACAATTGTTACCACACTTTTCGGCCACAAAACCAGGACCGAAACAATAAAGGTGGAGGAGTGTCCATATTCACCAAGGATATTCACACCTCCAGGCTAGTTGCCCAACACAATGCATATGAAATTCTCCAGGTGCAACTAACACTAGGTAAGACTGCAATCCAAATTGTAGCTTGCTACAGATCCCCAACCATGCCCCAAGATTCTCACTACACCTTTCTAAACATACTGGAAAATATTAAAATGCAACCAAACACCCTAATACTGGGTGATTTCAACTACCCTGCCATTAATTGGGAAAACTACTCAGGTACCAACTCCTTTTCCCAACGGTTCTTGGAATTCATAAATTCCAGTGCCCTGGGTCAACTAATCCATTGTCCCACCAAGGGCTCCAATATCCTAGACCTGGTCATTACCAACATGGGAGATAGATGCTTCACACCAGTGGTCACCCCCTCATTGGTCAGGTCTGACCATAAGCAAATCACCCTTGACATCCACATCCCACCCCTACCCCCCAGTAAGCAAACCTTCTTAAAAAATTTCTCCAAAGCCAACTTCAAGCTACTGAAGTCAGAAGTGACAAACTTCACAACACCCACGGGATCTAGAAGTTCAACTGCAGAATCCTACACTAAGGCACTGTACAAGCACATCCACTCGTGCATGAATCGTGCCATCCCAAATAGAACCAAGATGCTCTTCTCCAAAAAAAGGAAGCCAATTTGGTGGTCCTCTGCTATAAACAAACTACACAACAGAAGGAAGAAACTGCTGCAAAAAAGAGGAAAATCCCAGGATGCAAAAAACTCCCCCACCAGCCTTAGTAACAAGCTGAAATCCATCATAAAATCCTCAAAAGCTAGTTATGAAAATAAAATTGCCAAAGATTCCAAAGATAACCACAACGCATTCTATAGTTATGTCAAGAATCTAAATGGCAATGCTCAGATCTGCTCTGAGTTACAACAGAATGGCATTAAATATACTGATCCCAAGGATATTGCCAATATCCTGGCAGATCAATTTAGTGCCAACTTCACCCCCCTCTCACCCCCTAAATGGCCCATCTCAATACCAAAAGATTGCCAAATTCCAATAATCACGGCCACACAGGTAGAAACCACACTCTCCAAAGCTAAGAATACAGCATCCATGGGACCAGATGACATCCCAGGCTGTGTACTACATGAACTACAAAATGAACTGTCACCTCACCTAAGTGTCATGTTTAATCATAGCCTCATCTCAGGCTTTGTGCCCACTGAATGGTGCACAGCTACAGTTATCCCACTCCACAAGGGGGAATCCAACTTGGATCCCTGTAACTACAGCCCCATCAGTCTGATGAGCCTGATCTGCAAGGCCATGGAACGTATTATCATGGAACTTATAAACTAAGACATTGGTAAGCTTCAAACACTGGACCCCATGCAGTTTGGGTTCGTGAAGGGCCGATCTTGTCTCCTGAACCTGATTGACTTCTTTGAATCAGTCTCCAGAGCTGTGGACAAGGGTAAGGTGATCCACACAGCCTATCAAGACCTCAACAAGGCCTCTGACACCATCTCCAACTCTGGAATCATAGATAGACTTACTAAGCTGGGCATTAATCCCTATGTCACTCGATGGGTTGCCAACTGGCTTACTGACAGAACCCACACTGTAAAAGTAGCCGACTCCAAATCCAGCTCCAGACAAGTGACAAGTGGAGTACCTCAGGGTTCAGTCCTAGGACCACTCTTGTTTGGCATCTACTTCTCTGAAGTACAGGCCAACACTAAGGGACTCTGGCTAACAAAGTTTGCAGATGACTCCAAACTGGGAGCCATTATTGAATCCCCAAATGATGTGGATATTCTACAAAAGGGCCTTACAGAAACAGATGCCTGGTGCCAGAGCCATGGGCTCAAGCTTAATGCCAAGAAATGTATAGTTATCCCCTTTGGAAAAAAACATGTACCCATGAATTACCACATAGGTGGCAGGACACTAAATATCGAAAGTGTGATGAGAGACTTAGGGACACAGGTGGACAGTGGTCTCACTTTCGATAACCACATTGCCACAACAGTCAGGAAATCCTTCTATGTGGCACACCTCATCACTAAGGGCTTTTCATCCAGGAAAAAGGAGGTCATTGTCCCACTGTACTTATCCCTCATTAGACCCATTATAGAGTATAATGCCCCATTTGGTATGTACCTCACAAGACATCTGCAACAGCTGGAAAGGCCACAGAAATACCTCACTAAAAGAATCACAGGCCTAAAGCAGATGCCATATACTGACCATCTAAAAAAACTCCAGCTATACTCTGTGGCATATCGTCTACTCAGAGTCGATCTCTGCTTAACATACAAGGCCATGTCAAACCCTGAACTGTTGAACATGCTCCACTTAAAGAAATCCCAATCCCTCAGAGCCACACGCTTCAGGGATCTAAACCTTGTCATCACAATGAACAAAACATGCTGGAGCAATAGGTTCCTGACCCAGAGACTCCCCATACTCTGGAATAGACTGCCCATACATATCAGGCAGAGTGCCTCATTGGCCCTCTTCAAAAGGAACCTTGATGATTGGATGGGAGATAGGAAATTCACCCCGGGGAATCATATCAGTCGCCCTGCTAGACAAGGGCCCGGAGAAGTAAATATTGTGGGAAAAAATATCCAGGGAATTGTTATGGCTAGGCTTGCATAGGCCCTAGGGCCGATAGCCTAGTACCAACCTATGAACCTATGAACCTATGAAATTTGATCAAAACAGGGATGCCCATAAAAGGTATTTAAATAAAAACAGAGATGCCCCTAAAAATAGTGACAGTAGAGATGTATGCATGAAACTTTAAGTATTTGTTTTTTTTTTTGGTTAGGGATCCATGAACCCAGGGGAAATAATCTGCTGACAAATGAAAGCAGCAGTCAGCCTGTGTGAACAAAGCCCACCCTCATTCCTGGCTACCACTCCCAGCTCTCTTGCAGTAGTGGGTCCACAGAACATTGGTGGCCGAAATATTACCATTTGGAAATGTTAAGCATGTTTTCCCACCTTTGCCTGCTCTTTTTTTTTATTAATAAAAGCCAATACATAGTGACAACAGAGCAGTAAACAAACAGTCAGATAAGCGGGTGTTAGAGAAGTAACCACAATGATACCCCATGACCGAAACCAACCACAGAGCATGTAAGGAAGATCTACTGATCCAGACATGGAGGCCAAACATATCCACTCCACAAAGCTTTGCTCCAAATAAGTCGAATAAGTAAAAGCAGCCCCCCTCTGTCTCCCCCCCCAGGTCCCCAGTAAGACTTTCCACTGGCACAGCTACAGAGGTGAGTCCTAGCCGAGTCTCCAGCCAATTCCTCCAGCACCCTCTCTGTGAAACCAGTGCTTTGTGTCCCTGCTCCAAATAGCTGACACACACACACACACACACACACACACACACACACACACACACACACACACACACACACACACGCACACACACACACACAGATGTATATAAAATAAAAAATAGTAACAGGGTGGAAAACACTCTACTTCAACACAACCCCTTCCCCCACCTTTAAAAAAAGGCAAAGTGGCAAAAGCAATAGCAAGCTTTTTTATTATTGTTAACAAATAATTTGAAATTTAATGACAATGACACTTACCTTGACAGGTTGCAGGGCATATACAGTGCAGCAAGGGAGAAAGAAGCCACTGCTCTGCCAAAGTGCAATTGCCAAGAATTGAAGGGTTATATAAATCCCTCTCAAAGCCACACCACCCTTGGATGTCTTTAAATAAATAAGTGCATTTGGTAAGTGAAATATAAAACCCAGTAGTGAAATACTAGGAATTCTCAGACAAAAATAGAGCTCCAATGCTCCTTCACAGCTGAATTACTTAAAAGCTATTATAGAATGCCATGTAACAGACATTTATTGGTCCAATCCAATCAAAACAAATCTGAGAGAAAAGCAAAAAAATTGTTTGCTGTGGGTATTTAATCCCACCACCACAACATCTCCAAAGGAAGGAAAGACTTTCTGTCTCTCAAATTAATTTTCTTGATATGGATCGCCACATATCAGGGGAATGAGAAATCTTTCTGATGGATTGAATTTACTCTCTGCCTGCCAGGCAGTCCAATCAGCCTTAACTTAAATGACTCTACTGCATTCTGTTAAAAATAATCAATTTCTTATATTTTTATGTACAATACTCTTTGTCATGTTTCCTGACAAATCTACACTGTGTAAACTTAGTGTAGCTTTTCTGAGTGAATAGACAGCACAAGCAATGTGATAGGGATGTTCTTGAGTACAGAAAGTGTTCACGTGGTGCTAAATTTTATGAATCCCAGGGTATGTTTGTTTTTCTTGCTGTTAGGCTGTCAACCATTAGATTTCTTCAGTCACTTGCTACAGACCAAGGAAGCTTGCACATTTACACTTTGGTTGTCTAACTGTAAATAACTAGTGGAGAAAAAAAATGTTACTGACTGTTTTCAGGGTTTATTTTGGAAGCAAAGAATGTAAGAAAGTGAAAAAGTCACATCTGCCCACAGCCCTTTACGTACAAGGATAAGATAGCGTGTCTGTACTGAAAAGAATCTGTATGTGATTTTTGTGACACATCCTTTTTGCACGTTTGCTGTCGGAAAAATACAAGTGTCAGCAGTACAATATTAATAGCAAAAAGCATATCCTTTTAAAGCTTTTAAACAAGTGAACCGTCTTGCATTATGTTAAGTATTTTTTTTAAATCATAGTTTGAATTATTACCAGCTGCAAATACTGACAAGTATCTCTGATGCACAATTTTGTGTGGCACAGCCTTTGTGTCTTCCCAAATCTTTTCTAGAGAATTTTAACTAAGTAATGCTGAGAGATTCTAACATTCACTCGGCTGTCTAATATTGGACATTCTTACTTAGTGTGTCTAAAACATGTGGGTCCCGCTATTTTTCTTATGTGTCTGAGGCATCACTAAACACATAATCAAGAAAAGGAATCTTTTTTTCTAGCCAGTCTAGACTGTAAAACCACCTTCAGTTCCCCGGAGCAGTAAATACCACAAGGAAACAAACAGAGCAGTGATTTGGAATGTCTAGAAACTGGTCTAAAACTAAAGTAGAAATGAGTAATGCAACTATAAATATGTAAAAAAAATGCATAGTAAAACATTGCAGCCAAACGAAGACAAAAAGAAAATAAAAAGTTATTAAGCTCTAAATGGTTTTCTGGAACTGATAAGACCTTATAAACTTAATAAGTTATACAAGTGCAAAACGAAAGACGGTTAGTAATAAGAACACTAATATAAAAATGTTGAAAGTTTCAGCATAATAGTAGTATGTAGCATGCTTTCTCGTGTTAAAAAGCTAGGCTTGATTATATGAACACAACTACAGTAGAGCAAACTATTTGGGGGAAAGACTGATTCCTGCATTGATAGCAGTCCTAACAGTAAACCTCTCGTGTCATTCAGAATGCCTTCAACATTTCATACCTTCCTCAGTCACAAGGCACAAACCCCTGAACCATTCTCAACATGCCATTGTTCAGAGGTTGCTAAATGCACTGTCATTCTTTTCATTAGAATAAACATAACTGTAAATTTACTTTCAGTTATCACTGAAGAACATCACTATATAATAAACATTTTCATGAGAATCGTATCTGATTCATATTAAAATACTAAAAATGGATGACATTACACCTTAACCCGTGTGCCTAAGAAATTCATCTGAAATACCAGATCACAAACTTTAATTTCCCAAAGGAATAAGCTATCATAAAAGCATACTGTTACAGTGTCTCAAAATAGTGTCAAAGGGAATCTATATGATTGCATTATACTAGTACCAGTGTGGCCATTTATTCATTTACCTATTGTTTATTATTCATTTACCTATTGTTTATTATATAATATTTATAACAACAATTATTGTATTAAATTAACTACTGAGCATGAATGCTCAGTGGGAAGATTTGTGCGTCACAGCTTCAGGGTTTATAAGTCATCTATAATCTCTGGTCACTATCTATGTTGAGTTTTGCTTGTTGACCCTGTATCTACATTTTTTTTTCTCCAGGTGCTCTAGTTTTCTCTCATCTCTGAAAAGCAAGGTGGATAATTGGCTGCAATAAATTTTGCATAATATATGTTGTATCTATCCCTGTCCACTAGGATGCACTGTGGCTTAAATGAGGAGCAGTGTACATAGACAGCTAATAAAAAAATAAATAAATAACAATAAAAAGAAGTATCAGCTTTGCTTCTTTCATAATTGCATAGAACTTAAGTCTTTCCTACCATCAGGGTTACTTTCTTGAAAAGCTCCATGAGTGCCTTGTCTGATACGCAGCTGCCTTTTTCCATACCAGTAGAGATGCATGCTTTCCACTCTTCTAAAACTGAAGGACTTTAATGTAAGTAACCAAACATATGAAAAGCAGAATCTTCTTCTTTTATTTGTAATGATGTAACAGTGACAGAAACCTGGTTCAAGGCTCCAGAGAGCACCCCAGCACTACCAGGTTATACCTCATATCATGCTTTTCGGCCCCAAAACCCGGACTGAACCACAAAAGGAGGGGGAGTTTCCATATTTATCAAGGATATCCACACCTCCAGGTTAGTGGCATTGCATGAAGTATCGGAGACCATCCATGTGCAACTGACAGTGGGCAAGACTGCTTTTCAGCTTATAGCATCCTACAGACCACCCTCTCAAAGTCAGGAATCCCACTCGGCTTTCCTGAAAACATTGGAGAACATGAAGATCTTTCTGAACACCATTATATTGGGTGACTTCAACTACCCAAACATAGACTGGGAGCATTACTCAAGCCCCAGCACCTTAGCCCAAAGGTTCCTGGAATTTATAAACTCAAATGCTATGGAACAACTAGTCACCACTCCCACAAGAGGGGAAAACATACTAGACCTGATCATTACCAGCATGGGGACTCTATGCTCCATACCAGAAGTATATCCCTCATTGATAAGATCAGACCATAAATTAATTTCACTGGATATCCACATCCCAGCCCCACCCCCAGCCCAGAAAACCACAGTGAAAAACTTCTCAAAAGTGAACTTCACACTTCTCAAAACCGAAGTGGAATCCTTCAAGGCCCCAGGGCCAGTGGAAACTACGGCCCAAACTGGAGAATCCTATATAAACGCATTCTACGGACATCTCCAGGAATGCATGGATCATGCTATCCCAAACAAAATCAAGACCCAATCATCCAAAGGCAGGCGTCTAGTCTGGTGGACCCCAGCCATAAATAAACTGTACAACAGAAGGAGGAAGCTACTATATGATAGAGCAAAATCCCTAAAAGGGAAGGCATCTCTGATCAGTACTAGCAAAAAATTACAATCCCTCATAAAATCCTCCAAGGCCAGCTTCGAGAGAAAAATTGCACAGGACACTAAAGACAATCATAAGGCTTTTTTCAGTTATGTTAGGAACCGGGGATGCAACTCCCAGACTTGTTCTGAGTTGATTCTAAACGACAAAAAATACACTGAACCCACAGACATCGCCAATATCCTGGCAGACAGGTTCAGTGCAAACTTCTCCCCCCCAAAAGAGCAAGTATCTATCCCGGCAGAGTGTAGCCTCCCAAACATCTCTGATGCTCAGGTGAAGGCAGCCCTCTCCAAAGCAAAAAACACTGCTTCCATGGGACCAGATGGCATCCCGGGTTGCGTCCTACATGAACTCCATGAAGAACTAATCCCTCAAGTAAAACTGCTGTACAGTCTCAGCCTCACTACAGGATATGTGCCCAAAGAATGGCGTACAGCAACAATGGTCCCACTCCATAAAGGTGGCGCCTCTACGGACCCTGGAAACTATTGCCTCATAAGCCTGACTAGCCTAGTCTGCAAGGCTATGGAGAGGATCATCATGGAATTCATAAACAAAGACATTGGGGACCTACAGACACTAGATCCTACCCAGTTTGGCTTCATCAAGGGCAGATCCTGCCTTTTGAACCTGGTCGACTTCTTCAAAACAGTCACCAAGGCCATAGATGAAGGGAAGGTAGTCCATGTAGCCTATCTGGACCTTGCAAAGGCATTTGACACAATACCCCACTCAGGCATCATAGATAAGCTATCCAGCCTAAATATAAACCCCATGTCACAAGATGGGTCGCAAACTGGCTCAAAGACAGAACACACAGAATCAGAGTTGCTGGAGCCATGTCAGACTCGAAACCGGTCACAAGTGGCATCCCACAAGATTCTGTCCTGGGACCTCTCTTGTTCGGTATTTACTTTTCTGAGGTACAGGCCAACGTGGGAGGACTATGGCTCACCAAGTTCGCAGATGACTGCAAACTGGGCGCCATAATTGACTCTCCAGCTGACACAAACATCCTTCAAAAAGGTCTCGCAGAGATGGATAACTGGTGCCAGAGCCATGGTCTAAAGCTAAATGCCAAAAGTGTATAGTCATACCCTTTGGCAAAAACAATGTGCCCACAAATTACCACATAGGTGGTAACCCATTAAGTACAGAGAAAGTAATTAGGGATCTGGGGACCCAAGTTGATAGCAATCTCTCCTTTGACAACCACATTGCCAAAGTGGTTAGAAAGACCTTCTACATAGCCCACCTCATCATGAAAGGATTCACATCTAGATCAAGAGAGGTAATCGTGCCCCTTTATTCATCCCTCATCAGGCCCATCATAGAATACAATGCCCCCTTTGGGATGTACCTTACCCGACACCTGCAGCAATTAGAAAGACCCGAAAAGTACCTCACCAGGAGGATCAAGGGACTCAAACAGATGCCATATGCTGCTCGGTTAAAAAAACTCCAGCTCTACTCAGTTGCATACCACCTACTTCGAGGCGATCTATGCCTGACATATAAAGCTATGTCCAACCCAGAATTAATGGACATGCTCCACCTCAGTAAATTTAAATCCCTTAGAGCCACGCGCTCGAGGGACTTGAACCTCAGCACAGAAATAAATAGAACATGCTGGAGGGACAGATTCATAACCCAGAGGCTCCCTTCGCTCTGGAATAGAATTCCAATTCATGTTAGGCAGAGCACCTCACTGACTCTATTCAAGAAGAATCTTGATGAGTGGATGGGGGATCGTAGGTTTGTCCCGGGGATTACTTCCGTGTCACTATTAGACAGAGGCACAGTAAACTAAACTTTAAAAAGGGCACAGTATACTCAAATCAAGGGGTGGCGTAAGCCAAACACAATTGGACTAGGCTTATAAATGCCCCAGGACAGATAGCCTAGTATGAACCTATGAACCTATGAATGTATGAACTACAGCGGACCCATAATCATAATTTTTCTGGGTTTGTTTTGTCTTCTCATTGAACATCAGCCCATCTTCCAAAATAGCATTTTTTTACCTGCTTATTGAATAAATGGAATTGCACATCATCATTGCTTTTGCTGTGCTGATGTCTGTTGCAGACATGGCTAGAAAAATAAATAATTAGAAGAAAAAACGACTATTATTGCAGAAGGGCCTCTCACTGCCCTCACACAGCCTGTCATCTTTTGCATTGCTATCCTGATCTGGTGTAGTGCTTAATGTCTCATACATATCCTATGGTTATGTTTCTCCTTTTTACATCCTTGCCACCCTTAATGTCATCCTGACAGATATAGTTTTGTTACAAAATATTCTTTAGGTGGTCTGGTCTCCATCTTATGCCACTTCTTACCTGCTGTTCATCTGATATGTATTTTTTTATATGTCTGTGCCTGTGCTGTTGCTTCCTCTTTCTGTCTTAACCGAGCATTATACCATTACCCCAACACTGTAACCAAGGACACCATCACCCCAACACTGTAACCAAGGTCACCATTACCCCAACACTGTAACCGGGGACACTATTAACCCAACACTGTAACCAAGGACACCATTACCCCAACACTGTAACCAAGGACACCATTACCTCAAAACTGTAACCAAGGGCACCATTACCCCAACACTGTAACCATGGACACCATTACCCCAACACTGTAACCAAGGACACCATTACCCCAACACTGTAACCAAGAAACCATTACCCCAACACTATAACCAAGGCGACTATTACCACAACACTGTAACCAAGGGCAGGACATTTCCATTGCTCAGTGGTAAACACACAAGATGCTTTTCCTAACAAATTACCAGACATTTTAGATAAAAATAATAATAACAGAATTTAACACATGGATTATATGTTATTCTAACAGATATACATGTCATATATGTAAACAAAACACTTATTTATTTCAATTATCATACATGAACTGGATTATGTCATTGGTTTTATATAACATGTCAGACAAATTTGTTTACTTATTTACATGTTCATTTATTTCTGTTTGTTTACCAGGAAGGTCCTACTGGACCTACATCGTACTCATTTTCAGTAAAAGCTGGTCGAGAAAAGCTCCAGGTCACATCAAAAAACAGTCTACAGATATTACACATTACAAAATTATTGCAAAAGGCATTTTACATTGCAGACTCATACAGATATACTACATTAAATGCAATATAGTTATAACACATTTTTGTTTATAAAATTTCTTCAGCAGCAAACACATTTTCTATATGAATAGTTAGCCTGAAATAAAGGAAATGGATAGATGTTAAGAAGGATGTCTGTCTGTCCATACATAAAAACTTAAGTAGAGTAAAAGTCAATGTTAGAAAGGTGGTAAATCTTCAGAGGTAGTAATATACAGATATAGGAAAGATCAGAAAGTAGTTCAGCTTAGATAAGGGTTAGATTATGTGGCAAATTAGTTGTTATAAGAAAGTCGGACAACAATAACATATTAGAGATGGAGAGGAGAAGGGGTATGTGTTGCATGGAAAGGGGAATTTTACAGTAGGAAGAGTTCAGCCTGCTTGGGAGTTTAGGTTTATGTGCTATTAATTGAAACTGCATTACTAGCTGGTCATTGTAAAGTAGGCAGATTGTTACTGCTACCAGTTGGAAATTATGCACACGTTATGCATAGGCTTTAAAAGTCTCTAGTTTCTTATTACTGAGGTTATCTATTTGTTATATTTGTTTCATGTTTTCCACTGTTCATATGATATAGGCTATAAAAGTCTGCATGTATCTGATATGGAAGTTGTATCTTGGTGTTGCCTTCTGTTAAGATCATACTACTTGATTGATAGAACATTCAAACTTTACATTTATGTATTCACTACCGCACCTATTTGAACACCTCCTAATCACACCCACCAATGACCTCTTACCACCACCTCTACTTAACCTTCCATCACACTTATCTCTGAAATATTAAGGACATACATGTTTCCCTTCATTAAACCAAAATACCTAGCATGCCACTCCAGAAATGGCAGCGATTCTCTGTTTACAAGCATTGCCAAACTATATATTACTATCCAACAATAGATAAGCTCCACATGTCACTTCACTGTCAAGGAGATATAAGCCCACATCCTGGACCAACAGCTACAACTGCTGATCTATACCACAAAACCCCAATCACAACCAAATCTAATTCTTCCAGACTCAAGTTAATCAACCTAAACATCAAAGCCTTTTGTAACAAGAATACTGAGCTCCACTCTTGGATTGCTCTCCATACCCCTGACACCTCAGTGAGACCTTGCTAAATGTGACAAGAAAGATGGAGAAATCCTTCCACAGGGCTATAGCATACTTCAAGCTGACTGAAAAAATGCATCACCTCATTCAGTAATGCAGAAATTATAATCAGTCTACTGCAAATAAACTGATCCAGGTTCATATGCATCAAAACCCTATATATATATATATATATATATATATATATATATATATATATATATATATATATATATATATATATATTCCCTAACAATTACTTCACCTCACTTGAAGATATCTTACCTCGTGTCTTAAAGCAATATTGATCAAAAAACATTGGTACTTTCTGACATTAATGCAAAGTTTTGTAGCTTTACATCAATAATCACTAACCCTACCAGATATAATAAAATCAATAATATAAAACTTCCATCTTGGACTGGAATCATGTCTCCAATCCAGAAATAATTCAGTGGGTGGGTACAAACCCCAACTGCCTAAGTGACCATAACCCGATGTAGTGCCCCCCCCGCCATAATCTAATCATAGGCCTAACTAAATTTAGTGCTGATACGCCCATAGCCACCCTAGAACAATATAATTGACAAATATTTAAAATATCCTTCCTTGCTTGTTCTTCTGTGAAATTTTTCTGTCACAGTTATATGCAGTGTCCAGTAAAATAAAGGAAGCTAACTATTAGTATTAGTTTTTGAAAGGAGAATTGGTATTACCAATACTAAAAACAGTAAAAACATGAACATTGTACTTTAAATGTTACTCAAAGCAATGTATAAAACCTCATGAAGCAGTTAGTGAAAGGTCATTGATTAGTTAAATTAATTACAGGCTGAGACAACTGATCTGAAAGCTCTCAGCTTTATGGCAGCCCAAATCTGCTGATCCACTGGTAAGAGTATTACACCAACGATATATGTCCAGTACGGGGTGTAGAATATAAAAAAGCAGAATACAACAGAAAAAGGCACAAAAAATATTAAAACATTAAACATAAAGGAGTGGTGTGCTAAGGGCAATGTTGTTGTTATAATCCAAAAAATGTTGCAAAGGCACGGCTTCAGGTTGTAGCATTCAGTTATTATAACAGTCCAAGACAAATTCTAAAAAATAGTTATAAATCCAAAGAGGCAAAAGTAGATTCAGAAGGCCAACTTTAATAAACACAAGCGCTTTCACATTTAGCTTCTTCAGGTGTATAAATAAACTCAAAAAAACGCACCTTATATCCACTCATAAAATCACATGACATCAATTATTTATTTATTTTATTTATTTTATTTTACATTTGTTGACCGGGCTAGTCTAGCTGGAGACATGTCCATTTTCAGTAGAGGCCCGGGGAGAAAAGCTCCAAGAATAATACAGATTTTCTTTACAAAGTTAAAAACAGTGGTTATACAGATAATAGAGATAGCAATATTACAAAAAAGGTTTTTTTTTTTTTTTTATTCAGTAGTACAGATTGGTGTTACCATGCATTAATTATAGGCTGAGACAACTGATCTGAAAGCTCTCAGCTTTATGGCAGCCCAAATCTGTTGATCCACTGGTGAGAGTATTACACCAACGACATATGTCCAGTAGGGGGTGTAGAATATAAAAAAGCAGAATAATTTAAATGTATTAATTAAATACATCAAACAATCAATTAATTAAAATTTATTTTTAAATGATAATTTAAATTATCATTTAAAAATACGTACTCAAAAATATCAAACACTAAAAAATTTTTATTATAAAAACAACTTATCTTAAAATGTTCATGTCTATGAAATAAAACATTATACTGAAACTTCTATCTATGTAAAGGTCTTTTAGGTAGTAATGGTTTTAAGGCCATGACCATAGTTTGCTCTAAATCTTGCTATCCACTGTGCCTCCAACTCCTCAGTTTTAGATCTAATATTTCCTCTTCTAATATTTAAAAAAGTCTTACCTATCACTAAAAATTTAAAGTTATGCTGCTCATCAGTACTTGCAACATGCTTTGCAAGCGCATTGGTACCACTATTTTTTCCTATATGATACAAATGTTCCCTTATTCTTTCTTTCAAGGTACGATCAGTTTTACCTATATAGAATTTACTACAGATGATGCAGCTAGTTAAATATACCACATGTGAAGTCTCACATGTAGCATCCACTTAAATATCAAAAACTTCACCTGTATCTGGATGTTTAAATATTTTTTCAGATGATATATAACCACAAAATCTACACTTTCCACATGGCTTAGCTCCTACTGCTGCTGCAATATATGTGTGTTCCCTGTTAAAACATAACCTTTGTTTCAAAGACTTTCTATTCCTAAATGAAAATTGGGGCCTTGCACCTACTATTTCTTTAATACGATCATCAGTCATTAAGATGTTCCAATGATCATTAATAACTCTAGTATACATACTGACATCTCTGGTGTAACTAAAAGACATTCTAAGTCGTTTGTCTTGCACATGGTTATTTCTAGGTGCTCTATCTGAGAAATAAGGTTTAGCAGTAGTATCTCTTAATTTACTTACTGCTACTGAATTATTCTGAATTAAATTAGGTTCATAACCTCTGTCTAATAATTCACTCTCAGTTATTCTCATCTGTTGTTGATAATCACTCTCTCTCGCATTTAACCTGGAAGCTCTAAAAAATTGATTTCTTGCTACATTCCTAAAAGTATA